>NW_026961625.1:0-241395 GCF_963924245.1 Chroicocephalus ridibundus
CTGCAGCCCCCAGGTCTGTGCGGCTACGCAAGCGGTTCCCAAAGAGCTTTAGAACAAGGCATAGTTTTCCCTGCTGGCTCTTTGGGCGTGGGACCAACCTCCAGACATATGGCCATTTTTGTGCCTGTCGTGACACCATGTGGGAAAGGGTGGTTTTGAGGCTGCAGGTGCCAGAAAAGCCGGCAGCCCCCAGGTCTGTGGGGCTACGCAAGCAGTTCCCAAAAAGCTTTAGAACAAGGCATAGTTTTCCCTGCTGGCTCTTTGGGCGTGGGACAGTCTCCAGACATATGGCCATTTTTGGGCCTGGCGTGGCGCCAAGTGGGAAAGGGTGCCTTTGAGGCTGAAGAGAGCAGGAAAGCCTGCAGCCCTCAGGTGTGTGGGGGCTACGCAAGCGGTTCCCAAAGAGCTTTAGAACAAGGCATAGTTTTCCCTGCTGGCTCTTTGGGCGTCGGACCAATCTCCAGACATATGGTCATTTTTGTGCCTGGCACGGGGCCAAGTGGGAAAGGGTGGTTTTGAGGCTGAAGGCAGCAGGAAAGCCTGCAGCCCCCAGGTGTGTGGGGCTACGCAAGCGGTTCCCAAAGAGCTTTAGAACAAGGCATAGTTTTCCCTGCTGGCTCTTTGGGCGTGGACCAGTCTCCAGCCATATGGCCATTTTTGGGCCTGGCGTGACGCCATGTGGGAAAGGGTGGTTTTGAGGCCGAAGGCAGCAGGAAAGCCTGCAGCCCCCAGGTGTGTGGGGCTACGCAAGCGGGTTCCCAAAGAGCTTTAGAACAAGGCATAGTTTTCCCTGCTGGCTCTTTGGGCGTGGGACCAATCTCCAGACATATGGCCATTTTTGTGCCTGGCGTGACACCAAGTGGGAAAGGGTGGTTTTGAGGCTGAAGGCAGCAGGAAGGTCTGCAGCCCCCAGGTGTGTGGGGCTACGCAAGCGGTTCCCAAAGAGCTTTAGAACAAGGCATAGTTTTCCCTGCTGGCTCTTTGAGCGTGGGACCAGTCTCCAGACATATAGCCATTTTTGGGCCTGGCGCTGCGCCAAGTGGGAAAGGGTGGTTTTGAGGCTGAAGGCAGCAGGAAAGCCTGCAGCCCCCAGGTGTGTGGGGCTACGCAAGCAGTTCCCAAAGAGCTTTAGAACAAGGCATAGTTTTCCCTGCTGGCTCTTTGGGCGTGGGACCAACCTCCAGACATATGGCCATTTTTTGTGCCTGGCGCGGCACCAAGTGGGAAAGGGTGCCTTTGAGGCTGAAGGCAGCAGGAAAGCCTGCAGCCCCCAGGTGTGTGGGGCTACGCAAGCGGTTCCCAAAGAGCTTTAGAACAAGGCATAGTTTTCCCTGCTGGCTCTTTGGGCGTGGGACCAACCTCCAGACATATGGCCATATTTGTGCCTGGCGCGGCGCCAAGTGGGAAAGGGTGGTTTTGAGGCTGAAGGCAGCAGGAGAGCCTGCAGCCCCCAGGTGTGTGGGGCTACGCAAGCGGTTCCCAAAGAGCTTTAGAACAAGGCATAGTTTTCCCTGCTGGCTCTTTGGGCGTGGGACCATCCTCCAGACATATGGCCATTTTTGGGCCTGGCGTGGCGCCAAGTGGGAAAGGGTGTTTTTGAGGCTGAAGACAGCAGGAAAGCCTGCAGCCCCCAGGTGTGTGGGGCTACGCAAGCGGTTCCAAACACCTTTAGAACAAGGCATAGTTTTCCCTGCTGGCTCTTTGGGCGTGGGACCAGTCTCCAGACATATGGCCATTTTTGTGCCTGGTGCGACGCCAAGTGGGAAAGGGTGGTTTTGAGGCTGAAGGCAGCAGGAAAGTCTGCAGCCCGCAGGTCTGTGGGGCCAAGCAAGCGGTTCCCAAACAGCTTTAGAACAAGGCATAGTTTTCCCTGCTGGCTCTTTGGGCGTGGGACCAGTCTCCAGAAATATAGCCATTTTTGTGCCTGGCGCTGGGCTAAGTGGGAAAGGGTGGTTTTGAGGCTGAAGGCAGCAGGAAAGCCTGTAGCCCCCAGGTGTGTGGGGCTACGCAAGCGGTTCCCAAAGAGCTTTAGAACAAGGCATAGTTTTCCCTGCTGGCTCTTTGGGCGTGGGACCAACCTCCAGACATATGGCCATTTTTGTGCCTGGCGTGACGCCATGTGGGAAAGGGTGGTTTTGAGGCCGAAGGCAGCAGGAAAGCCTGCAGCCCCCAGGTGTGTGGGGCTACGCAAGCGGTTCCCAAAGAGCTTTAGAACAAGGCATAGTTTTCCCTGCTGGCTCTTTGAGCGTGGGACCAGTCTCCAGACATATGGCCATTTTTGGGCCTGGCGTGGCGCCAAGTGGGAAAGGGTTGTTTTGAGGCTGAAGAGAGCAGGAAAGCCTGCAGCCCCCAGGTGTGTGAGGCTACGCAAGCGGTTCCCAAAGAGCTTTAGAACAAGGCATAGTTTTCCCTGCTGGCTCTTTGGGCGTCGGACCAATCTCCAGACATATGGTCAGTTTTGTGCCTGGCACGGGGCCAAGTGGGAAAGGGTGGTTTTGAGGCTGAAGGCAGCAGGAAAGCCTGCAGCCCCCAGGTGTGTGGGGCTACGCAAGCGGTTCCCAAAGAGCTTTAGAACAAGGCATAGTTTTCCCTGCTGGCTCCTTGGGCGTGGGACCAGTCTCCAGACATATGGCCATTTTTGTGCCTGGCGTGACGCCATGTGGGAAAGGGTGGTTTTGAGGCTGAAGAGAGCAGGAAAGCCTGCAGCCCCCAGGTGTGTGGGGCTACGCAAGCCGTTCCCAAAAAGCTTTAGAACAAGGCATAGTTTTCCCTGCTGGCTTTTTCGGCGTGTGACCAGTCTCCAGAAAAATAGCCATTTTTGTGCCTGGCGCGACGCCAAGTGGGACAGGGTGGTTTTGAGGCTGAAGGCAGCAGGAAAGCCTGCAGCCCCCAGGTGTGTGGGGCCACGCAAGCGGTTCCCAAAGAGCTTTAGAACAAGGCATAGTTTTCCCTGCTGTCTCTTAGGGTGTGGGACCAATCTCCAGCCATATGGCCATTTTTGTGCCTGGCGCGGTTCCAAATGGGAAAGGGTGGTTTTGAGGCTGAAGGCAGCAGGAAAGCCTGCAGCCCCCAGGTGTGTGGGGCTACGCAAGCGGTTCCCAAAGAGCTTTAGAACAAGGCATAGTTTTCCCTGCTGGCTCTTTGGGCGTGGGACCAACCTCCAGACATATGGCCATTTTTGGGCCTGGCGTGACGCCATGTGGGAAAGGGTGGTTTTGAGGCTGAAGGCAGCAGGAAGGTCTGCAGCCCCCAGGTCTGTGGGGCCACGCAAGCGGTTCCCAAAGAGCTTTAGAACAAGGCATAGTTTTCCCTGCTGGCTCTTTGGGCGTGGGACCAGTCTCCAGACATATGGCCATTTTTGGGCCTGGCGCGGCGCCAAGTGGGAAAGGGTGGTTTTGAGGCTGAAGGCAGCAGGAGAGCTTGCAGCCCCAAGGTCTGTGGGGCTACGCAAGCGGTTCCCAAAGAGCTTTAGAACAAGGCATAGTTTTCCCTGCTGGCTCTTTGGGCGTGGGACCAGTCTCCAGACATATGGCCATTTTTGGGCCTGGCGTGACGCCATGTGGGAAAGGGTGGTTTTGAGGCTGAAGGCAGTAGGAAAGCCTGCAGCCCCCAGGTGTGTGGGGCTACGCAAGCGGTTCCCAAAGAGCTTTAGAACAAGGCATAGTTTTCCCTGCTGGCTCTTTGGGCGTGGGACCAGTCTCCAGACATATGGCCATTTTTGTGCCTGGAGCGAAGCCTAGTGGGAAAGGGTGTTTTTGAGGCTGAAGGCAGCAGGAAAGCCTGCAGCCCCCAGGTGTGTGGGGCTACGCAAGAGGTTCCCAAAGAGCTTTAGAACAAGGCATAGTTTTCCCTGCTGGCTCTTTGGGCGTGGGACCAGTCTCCAGACATATGGCCATTTTTGTGCCTGGCGCAGCGCCAAGTGGGAAAGGGTGTTTTTGAGGCTGAAGGCAGCAGGAAAGCCTGCAGCCCCCAGGTGTGTGGGGCTACGCAAGTGGTTCCCAAAGAGCTTTAGAACAAGGCATAGTTTTCCCTGCTGGCTCTTTGGGCGTGGGACCAATCTCCAGACATATGGCCATTTTTGTGCCTGGCGCAGCGCCAAGTGGGAAAGGGTGGTTTTGAGGCTGAAGGCAGCAGGAAAGCCTGCAGCCCCCAGGTGTGTGGGGCTACGCAAGCGGTTCCCAAAGAGCTTTAGAACAAGGCATAGTTTTCCCTGCTGGCTCTTTGGGCGTGGGACCAGTCTCCAGACATATGGCCATTTTTGTGCCTGGCGTGACGCCATGTGGGAAAGGGTGGTTTTGAGGCTGCAGGTGCCAGAAAAGCCTGCAGCCCCCAGGTGTGTGGGGCTACGCAAGCGGTTCCCAAAGAGCTTTAGAACAAGGCATAGTTTTCCCTGCTGGCTCTGTGGCCGTGGGACCAGTCTCCAGACATATGGCCATTTTTGGGCCTCGCGCGGGGCCAAGTGGGAAAGGGTGTTTTTGAGGCTGAAGGCAGCAGGAAAGCCTGCAGCCCCCAGGTGTGTGGGGCTACGCAAGCGGTTCCCAAAGAGCTTTAGTACAAGGCATAGTTTTCCCTGCTGGCTCTTTGGGCGTGGGACCAGTCTCCAGAAATATAGCCATTTTTGTGCCTGGCGCTGGGCTAAGTGGGAAAGGGTGGTTTTGAGGCTGAAGGCAGCAGGAAAGCCTGCAGCCCCCAGGTGTGTGGGGCTACGCAAGCCGTTCCCAAAAAGCTTTAGAACAAGGCATAGTTTTCCCTGCTGGCTTTTTCGGCGTGTGACCAGTCTCCAGAAAAATAGCCATTTTTGTGCCTGGCGCGACGCCAAGTGGGACAGGGTGATTTTGAGGCTGAAGGCAGCAGGAAAGCCTGCAGCCCCCAGGTGTGTGGGGCCACGCAAGCGGTTCCCAAAGAGCTTTAGAACAAGGCATAGTTTTCCCTGCTGTCTCTTAGGGTGTGGGACCAATCTCCAGCCATATGGCCATTTTTGGGCCTGGCGCGGATCCAAGTGGGAAAGGGTGGTTTTGAGGCTGAAGGCAGCAGGAAAGCCTGCAGCCCCCAGGTGTGTGGGGCTACGCAAGCGGTTCCCAAAGAGCTTTAGAACAAGGCATAGTTTTCCCTGCTGGCTCTTTGGGCGTGGGACCAGTCTCCAGACATATGGCCATTTTGGGTCCTGGCGCGGGGCCAAGTGGGAAAGGGTGGTTTTGAGGCTGAAGGCAGCAGCAAGGTCTGCAGCCCCCAGGTCTGTGGGGCCACGCAAGCGGTTCCCAAAGAGCTTTAGAACAAGGCATAGTTTTCCCTGCTGGCTCTTTGGGCGTGGGACCAGTCTCCAGACATATGGCCATTTTTGGGCCTGGCGCGGCGCCAAGTGGGAAAGGGTGGTTTTGAGGCTGAAGGCAGCAGGAGAGCTTGCAGCCCCAAGGTCTGTGGGGCTACGCAAGCGGTTCCCAAAGAGCTTTAGAACAAGGCATAGTTTTCCCTGCTGGCTCTTTGAGCGTGGGACCAGTCTCCAGACATATGGCCATTTTTGTGCCTGGCGTGACGCCATGTGGGAAAGGGTGGTTTTGAGGCTGAAGGCAGCAGGAAAGCCTGCAGCCCCCAGGTGTGTGGGGCTACGCAAGCGTTTCCCAAAGAGCTTTAGAACAAGGCATAGTTTTCCCTGCTGGCTCTTTGGGCGTGGGACCAATCTCCAGACATATGGCCATTTTTGGGCCTGGTGTGGCGCCAAGTGGGAAAGGGTGCCTTTGAGGCTGAAGGCAGCAGGAAAGCCTGCAGCCCGCAGGTGTGTGGGGCTACGCAAGCCGTTCCCAAAGAGCTTTAGAACAAGGCATAGTTTTCCCTGCTGGCTCTTTGGGCGTGGGACCAATCTCCAGACATATGGCCATATTTGTGCCTGGCGCGGGGCCAAGTGGGAAAGGGTGGTTTTGAGTCTGAAGGCAGTAGGAAAGCCTGCAGCCCCCAGGTGTGTGGGGCTACGCAAGCGGTTCCCAAAGAGCTTTAGAACAAGGCATAGTTTTCCCTGCTGGCTCTTTGGGCGTGGGACCAGTCTCCAGACATATGGCCATTTTTGTGCCTGGAGCGAAGCCAAGTGGGAAAGGGTGTTTTTGAGGCTGAAAGCAGCAGGAAAGCCTGCAGCCCCCAGGTGTGTGGGGCTACGCAAGAGGTTCCCAAAGAGCTTTAGAACAAGGCATAGTTTTCCCTGCTGGCTCTTTGGGCGTGGGACCAGTCTCCAGACATATGGCCATTTTTGTGCCTGGCGCAGCGCCAAGTGGGAAAGGGTGTTTTTGAGGCTGAAGGCAGCAGGAAAGCCTGCAGCCCCCAGGTGTGTGGGGCTACGCAAGCGGTTCCCAAAGAGCTTTAGAACAAGGCATAGTTTTCCCTGCTGGCTCTTTGGGCGTGGGACCAACCTCCAGACATATGGCCATTTTTGTGCCTGGCGCAGCGCCAAGTGGGAAAGGGTGGTTTTGAGGCTGAAGGCAGCAGGAAAGCCTGCAGCCCCCAGGTGTGTGGGGCCACGCAAGCGGTTCCCAAAGAGCTTTAGAACAAGGCATAGTTTTCCCTGCTGTCTCTTAGGGTGTGGGACCAATCTCCAGCCATATGGCCATTTTTGTGCCTGGCGCGGTTCCAAGTGGGAAAGGGTGGTTTTGAGGCTGAAGGCAGCAGGAAAGCCTGTAGCCCCCAGGTGTGTGGGGCTACGCAAGCGGTTCCCAAAGAGCTTTAGAACAAGGCATAGTTTTCCCTGCTGGCTCTTTGGGCGTGGGACCAACCTCCAGACATATGGCCATTTTTGGGCCTGGCGTGACGCCATGTGGGAAAGGGTGGTTTTGAGGCTGAAGGCAGCAGCAAGGTCTGCAGCCCCCAGGTCTGTGGGGCCACGCAAGCGGTTCCCAAAGAGCTTTAGAACAAGGCATAGTTTTCCCTGCTGGCTCTTTGGGCGTGGGACCAGTCTCCAGACATATGGCCATTTTTGGGCCTGGCGCGGCGCCAAGTGGGAAAGGGTGGTTTTGAGGCTGAAGGCAGCAGGAGAGCTTGCAGCCCCAAGGTCTGTGGGGCTACGCAAGCCGTTCCCAAAGAGCTTTAGAACAAGGCATAGTTTTCCCTGCTGGCTCTTTGGGCGTGGGACCAGTCTCCAGACATATGGCCATTTTTGTGCCTGGCGTGACGCCATGTGGGAAAGGGTGGTTTTGAGGCTGAAGGCAGCAGGAAAGCCTGCAGCCCCCAGGTGTGTGGGGCTACGCAAGCGGTTCCCAAAGAGCTTTAGAACAAGGCATAGTTTTCCCTGCTGGCTCTTTGGGCGTGGGACCAATCTCCAGACATATGGCCATTTTTGGGCCTGGTGTGGCGCCAAGTGGGAAAGGGTGCCTTTGAGGCTGAAGGCAGCAGGAAAGCCTGCAGCCCCCAGGTGTGTGGGGCTACGCAAGCCGTTCCCAAAGAGCTTTAGAACAAGGCATAGTTTTCCCTGCTGGCTCTTTGGGCGTGGGACCAATCTCCAGACATATGGCCATATTTGTGCCTGGCGCGGGGCCAAGTGGGAAAGGGTGGTTTTGAGTCTGAAGGCAGTAGGAAAGCCTGCAGCCCCCAGGTGTGTGGGGCTACGCAAGCGGTTCCCAAAGAGCTTTAGAACAAGGCATAGTTTTCCCTGCTGGCTCTTTGGGCGTGAGACCAGTCTCCAGACATATGGCCATTTTTGTGCCTGGAGCGAAGCCAAGTGGGAAAGGGTGTTTTTGAGGCTGAAGGCAGAAGGAAAGCCTGCAGCCCCCAGGTGTGTGGGGCTACGAAAGAGGTTCCCAAAGGGCTTTAGAACAAGGCATAGTTTTCCCTGCTGGCTCTTTGGGCGTGGGACCAGTCTCCAGACATATGGCCATTTTTGTGCCTGGCGCAGCGCCAAGTGGGAAAGGGTGTTTTTGAGGCTGAAGGCAGCAGGAAAGCCTGCAGCCCCCAGGTGTGTGGGGCTACGCAAGTGGTTCCCAAAGAGCTTTAGAACAAGGCATAGTTTTCCCTGCTGGCTCTTTGGGCGTGGGACCAACCTCCAGACATATGGCCATTTTTGTGCCTGGCGCAGGGCCAAGTGGGAAAGGGTGGTTTTGAGGCTGAAGGCAGCAGGAAAGCCTGCAGCCCCCAGGTGTGTGGGGCTACGCAAGCGGTTCCCAAAGAGCTTTAGAACAAGGCATAGTTTTCCCTGCTGGCTCTTTGGGCGTGGGACCAGTCTCCAGACATATGGCCATTTTTGGGCCTGGCGCGGCGCCAAGTGGGAAAGGGTGGTTTTGAGGCTGAAGGCAGCAGGAGAGCTTGCAGCCCCAAGGTCTGTGGGGCTACGCAAGCGGTTCCCAAAGAGCTTTAGAACAAGGCATAGTTTTCCCTCCTGGCTCTTTGGGCGTGGGACCAATCTCCAGACATATGGCCATTTTTGGGCCTGGCGCGGCACCAAGTGGGAAAGGGTGGTTTTGAGGCTGAAGGCAGCAGGAAAGCCTGCAGCCCCCAGGTGTGTGGGGCTACGCAAGCCATTCCCAAAGAGCTTTAGAACAAGGCATAGTTTTCCCTGCTGGCTCTTTGGGCGTGGGACCAATCTCCAGACATATGACCATTTTTGTGCCTGGCTCGACGCCAAGTGGGAAAGGGTGGTTTTGAGGCTGAAGGCAGCAGGAAAGTCTGCAGCCCGCAGGTGTGTGGGGCCACGCAAGCGGTTCCCAAAGAGCTTTAGAACAAGGCATAGTTTTCCCTGCTGGCTCTTTCGGCGTGGGACCAGTCTCCAGAAATATAGCCATTTTTGTGCCTGGCGCGACGCCAAGTGGGAAAGGGTGGTTTTGAGGCTGAAGGCAGCAGGAAAGCCTGCACCCCCCAGGTCTGTGGGGCCACACAAGCGGTTCCCAAAGAGCTTTAGAACAAGGCATAGTTTTCCCTGCTGGCTCTTTGGGCGTGGGACCAGTCTCCAGACATATGGCCATTTTTGTGCCTGGCGTGACACCAAGTGGGAAAGGGTGGTTTTGAGGCTGAAGGCAGCAGGAAAGCCTGCAGCCCCCAGGTGTGTGGGGCTACGCAAGCGGTTCCCAAAGAGCTTTAGAACAAGGCATAGTTTTCCCTGCTGGCTCTTTGGGCGTGGGACCAGTCTCCAGACATATGGCCATTTTTGGGCCTGGAGCGAAGCCAAGTGGGAAAGGGTGGTTTTGAGGCTGAAGGCAGCAGGAAAGCCTGCAGCCCCCAGGTGTGTGGGGCTACGCAAGAGGTTCCCAAAGAGCTTTAGAACAAGGCATAGTTTTCCCTGCTGGCTCTTTGGGCGTGGGACCAGTCTCCAGACATATGGCCATTTTTGGGCCTGGCGCGGCGCCAAGTGGGAAAGGGTGGTTTTGAGGCTGAAGGCAGCAGGAAGGCCTGCAGCCCCCAGGTGTGTGGGGCTACGCAAGCGGTTCCCAAAGAGCTTTAGAACAAGGCATAGTTTTCCCTGCTGGCTCTTTGGGCGTGGGACCAGTCTCCAGACATATGGCCATTTTTGGGCCTGGCGCGGCGCCAAGTGGGAAAGGGTGGTTTTGAGGCTGAAGGCAGCAGGAGAGCTTGCAGCCCCAAGGTCTGTGGGGCTACGCAAGCCGTTCCCAAAGAGCTTTAGAACAAGGCATAGTTTTCCCTGCTGGCTCTTTGGGCGTGGGACCAATCTCCAGACATATGGCCATTTTTGGGCCTGGCGCGGCACCAAGTGGGAAAGGGTGCCTCTGAGGCTGAAGGCAGCAGGAAAGCCTGCAGCCCCCAGGTGTGTGGGGCTACGCAAGCCGTTCCCAAAGAGCTTTAGAACAAGGCATAGTTTTCCCTGCTGGCTCTTTGGGCGTTGGACCAATCTCCAGACATATGACCATTTTTGTGCCTGGCACGACGCCAAGTGGGAAAGGGTGGTTTTGAGGCTGAAGGCAGCAGGAAAGTCTGCAGCCCGCAGGTGTGTGGGGCCACGCAAGCGGTTCCCAAAGAGCTTTAGTACAAGGCATAGTTTTCCCTGCTGGCTCTTTCGGCGTGGGACCAGTCTCCAGAAATATAGCCATTTTTGTGCCTGGCGCGACGCCAAGTGGGAAAGGGTGGTTTTGAGGCTGAAGGCAGCAGGAAAGCCTGCATCCCCCAGGTCTGTGGGGCCACGCAAGCGGTTCCCAAAGAGCTTTAGAACAAGGCATAGTTTTCCCTGCTGGCTCTTTGGGCGTGGGACCAATCTCCAGACATATGGCCATTTTTGAGCCTGGCGCGGCACCAAGTGGGAAAGGGTGCCTTTGAGGCTGAAGGCAGCAGGAAAGCCTGCAGCCCCCAGGTGTGTGGGGCTACGCAAGCGGTTCCCAAAGAGCTTTAGAACAAGGCATAGTTTTCCCTGCTGGCTCTTTGGGCGTGGGACCAGTCTCCAGACATATGGCCATTTTTGGGCCTGGCGCGGCGCCATGTGGGAAAGGGTGGTTTTGAGGCTGAAGGCAGCAGGAGAGCTTGCAGCCCCAAGGTCTGTGGGGCTACGCAAGCGGTTCCCAAAGAGCTTTAGAACAAGGCATAGTTTTCCCTGCTGGCTCTTTGGGCGTGGGACCAATCTCCAGACATATGGCCGTTTCTGGGCCTGGCGCGGCGCCAAGTGTTAAAGGGTGGTTTTGAGGCTGAAGGCAGCAGGAAAGCCTGCAGCCCCAGGTCTGTGGGGCTACGCAAGCGGTTCCCAAAGAGCTTTAGTACAAGGCATAGTTTTCCCTGCTGGCTCTTTGGGCGTGGGACCAATCTCCAGACATATGGCCATTTTTGTGCCTGGCGCGACGCCAAGTGGGAAAGGGTGGTTTTGAGGCTGAAGGCAGCAGGAAAGTCTGCAGCCCGCAGGTCTGTGGGGCCACGCAAGCGGTTCCCAAAGAGCTTTAGAACAAGGCATAGTTTTCCCTGCTGGCTCTTTCGGCGTGGGACCAGTCTCCAGAAAAATAGCCATTTTTGTGCCTGGCGCGACGCCAAGTGGGACAGGGTTGTTTTGAGGCTGAAGGCAGCAGGAAAGCCTGCAGCCCCCAGGTGTGTGGGGCCACGCAAGCGGTTCCCAAAGAGCTTTAGAACAAGGCATAGTTTTCCCTGCTGTCTCTTTGGGCGTGGGACCAGTCTCCAGACATATGGCCATTTTTGGGCCTGGCGCGGAGCCAAGTGGGAAAGGGTGGTTTTGAGGCTGAAGGCAGCAGGAAAGCCTGCAGCCCCCAGGTGTGTGGGGCTACGCAAGCGGTTCCCAAAGAGCTTTAGAACAAGGCATAGTTTTCCCTCCTGGCTCTTTGGGCGTGGGACCAGTCTCCAGACATATGGCCATTTTTGGGCCTGGCGCGGCACCAAGTGGGAAAGGGTGCCTCTGAGGCTGAAGAGAGCAGGAAAGCCTGCAGCCCCCAGGTGTGTGGGGCTACGCAAGCCGTTCCCAAAGAGCTTTAGAACAAGGCATAGTTTTCCCTGCTGGCTCTTTCGGCGTGGGACCAATCTCCAGACATATGGCCATTTTTGGGCCTGGCGCGGCGCCAAGTGGGAAAGGGTGGTTTTGAGGCTGAAGGCAGCAGGAAAGCCTGCAGCCCCCGGTGTGTGGGCCTACGCAAGCGGTTCCCAAAGAGCTTTAGAACAAGGCATAGTTTTCCCTGCTGGCTCTTTGGGCGTGGGACCAGTCTCCAGACATATGGCCATTTTGGGTCCTGGCGCGGGGCCAAGTGGGAAAGGGTGGTTTTGAGGCTGAAGGCAGCAGGAAAGCCTGCAGCCCCCAGGTGTGTGGGGCTACGCAAGCGGTTCCCAAAGAGCTTTAGAACAAGGCATAGTTTTCCCTGCTGGCTCTTTGGGCGTGGGACCAATCTCCAGACATATGGCCATTTTTGGGCCTGGCGCGGGGCCAAGTGGGAAAGGGTGGTTTTGAGGCTGAAGGCAGCAGGAAAGCCTGCACCCCCCTGGTCTGTGGGGCTACGCAAGCGGTTCCCAAAGAGCTTTAGAACAAGGCATAGTTTTCCCTGCTGGCTCTTTGGGCGTGGGACCAGTCTCCAGACATATGGCCATTTTTGGGCCTGGCGCGGCGCGAAGTGGGAAAGGGTGGTTTTGAGGCTGAAGGCAGCAGGAAAGCCTGCAGCCCCCAGGTGTGTGGGGCTACACAAGCGGTTCCCAAAGAGCTTTAGAACAAGGCATAGTTTTCCCTGCTGGCTCTTTGGGCGTGGGACCAACCTCCAGACATATGGCCATTTTTGGGCCTGGCGCGGGGCCAAGTGGGAAAGCGTGGTTTTGAGGCTGAAGGCAGCAAGAAAGCCTGCAGCCCCCAGGTCTGTGGGGCTACGCAAGTGGTTTCCAAAGAGCTTTAGAACAAGGCATAGTTTTCCCTGCTGGCTCTTTGGGCGTGGGACCAACCTCCAGACATATGGCCATTTTTGTGCCTGGCGCGGCGCCAAGTGGGAAAGGGTGGTTTTGAGGCTGAAGGCAGCAGGAAAGCCTGTAGCCCCAGGTGTGTGGGGCTACGCAAGCGGTTCCCAAAGAGCTTTAGAACAAGGCATAGTTTTCCCTGCTGGCTCTTTGGGCGTGGGACCAATCTCCAGACATATGGCCATTTTTGTGCCTGTCGTGACACCATGTGGGAAAGGGTGGTTTTGAGGCTGAAGGCAGCAGGAGAGCTTGCAGCCCCAAGGTCTGTGGGGCTACGCAAGCCGTTCCCAAAGAGCTTTAGAACAAGGCATAGTTTTCCCTGCTGGCTCTTTGGGCGTGGGACCAATCTCCAGACATATGGCCATTTTTGGGCCTGGCGCGGCACCAAGTGGGAAAGGGTGCCTCTGAGGCTGAAGGCAGCAGGAAAGCCTGCAGCCCCCAGGTGTGTGGGGCTACGCAAGCCGTTCCCAAAGAGCTTTAGAACAAGGCATAGTTTTCCCTGCTGTCTATTTGGGCGTTGGACCAATCTCCAGACATATGACCATTTTTGTGCCTGGCACGACGCCAAGTGGGAAAGGGTGGTTTTGAGGCTGAAGGCAGCAGGAAAGTCTGCAGCCCGCAGGTGTGTGGGGCCACGCAAGCGGTTCCCAAAGAGCTTTAGTACAAGGCATAGTTTTCCCTGCTGGCTCTTTCGGCGTGGGACCAGTCTCCAGAAATATAGCCATTTTTGTGCCTGGCGCGACGCCAAGTGGGAAAGGGTGGTTTTGAGGCTGAAGGCAGCAGGAAAGCCTGCATCCCCCAGGTCTGTGGGGCCACGCAAGCGGTTCCCAAAGAGCTTTAGAACAAGGCATAGTTTTCCCTGCTGGCTCTTTGGGCGTGGGACCAATCTCCAGACATATGGCCATTTTTGAGCCTGGCGCGGCACCAAGTGGGAAAGGGTGCCTTTGAGGCTGAAGGCAGCAGGAAAGCCTGCAGCCCCCAGGTGTGTGGGGCTACGCAAGCGGTTCCCAAAGAGCTTTAGAACAAGGCATAGTTTTCCCTGCTGGCTCTTTGGGCGTGGGACCAGTCTCCAGACATATGGCCATTTTTGGGCCTGGCGCGGCGCCATGTGGGAAAGGGTGGTTTTGAGGCTGAAGGCAGCAGGAGAGCTTGCAGCCCCAAGGTCTGTGGGGCTACGCAAGCGGTTCCCAAAGAGCTTTAGAACAAGGCATAGTTTTCCCTGCTGGCTCTTTGGGCGTGGGACCAATCTCCAGACATATGGCCGTTTCTGGGCCTGGCGCGGCGCCAAGTGTTAAAGGGTGGTTTTGAGGCTGAAGGCAGCAGGAAAGCCTGCAGCCCCAGGTCTGTGGGGCTACGCAAGCGGTTCCCAAAGAGCTTTAGTACAAGGCATAGTTTTCCCTGCTGGCTCTTTGGGCGTGGGACCAATCTCCAGACATATGGCCATTTTTGTGCCTGGCGCGACGCCAAGTGGGAAAGGGTGGTTTTGAGGCTGAAGGCAGCAGGAAAGTCTGCAGCCCGCAGGTCTGTGGGGCCACGCAAGCGGTTCCCAAAGAGCTTTAGAACAAGGCATAGTTTTCCCTGCTGGCTCTTTCGGCGTGGGACCAGTCTCCAGAAAAATAGCCATTTTTGTGCCTGGCGCGACGCCAAGTGGGACAGGGTTGTTTTGAGGCTGAAGGCAGCAGGAAAGCCTGCAGCCCCCAGGTGTGTGGGGCCACGCAAGCGGTTCCCAAAGAGCTTTAGAACAAGGCATAGTTTTCCCTGCTGTCTCTTTGGGCGTGGGACCAGTCTCCAGACATATGGCCATTTTTGGGCCTGGCGCGGAGCCAAGTGGGAAAGGGTGGTTTTGAGGCTGAAGGCAGCAGGAAAGCCTGCAGCCCCCAGGTGTGTGGGGCTACGCAAGCGGTTCCCAAAGAGCTTTAGAACAAGGCATATTTTTCCCTCCTGGCTCTTTGGGCGTGGGACCAGTCTCCAGACATATGGCCATTTTTGGGCCTGGCGCGGCACCAAGTGGGAAAGGGTGCCTCTGAGGCTGAAGAGAGCAGGAAAGCCTGCAGCCCCCAGGTGTGTGGGGCTACGCAAGCCGTTCCCAAAGAGCTTTAGAACAAGGCATAGTTTTCCCTGCTGGCTCTTTCGGCGTGGGACCAATCTCCAGACATATGGCCATTTTTGGGCCTGGCGCGGCGCCAAGTGGGAAAGGGTGGTTTTGAGGCTGAAGGCAGCAGGAAAGCCTGCAGCCCCCGGTGTGTGGGCCTACGCAAGCGGTTCCCAAAGAGCTTTAGAACAAGGCATAGTTTTCCCTGCTGGCTCTTTGGGCGTGGGACCAGTCTCCAGACATATGGCCATTTTGGGTCCTGGCGCGGGGCCAAGTGGGAAAGGGTGGTTTTGAGGCTGAAGGCAGCAGGAAAGCCTGCAGCCCCCAGGTGTGTGGGGCTACGCAAGCGGTTCCCAAAGAGCTTTAGAACAAGGCATAGTTTTCCCTGCTGGCTCTTTGGGCGTGGGACCAATCTCCAGACATATGGCCATTTTTGGGCCTGGCGCGGGGCCAAGTGGGAAAGGGTGGTTTTGAGGCTGAAGGCAGCAGGAAAGCCTGCACCCCCCTGGTCTGTGGGGCTACGCAAGCGGTTCCCAAAGAGCTTTAGAACAAGGCATAGTTTTCCCTGCTGGCTCTTTGGGCGTGGGACCAGTCTCCAGACATATGGCCATTTTTGGGCCTGGCGCGGCGCGAAGTGGGAAAGGGTGGTTTTGAGGCTGAAGGCAGCAGGAAAGCCTGCAGCCCCCAGGTGTGTGGGGCTACACAAGCGGTTCCCAAAGAGCTTTAGAACAAGGCATAGTTTTCCCTGCTGGCTCTTTGGGCGTGGGACCAACCTCCAGACATATGGCCATTTTTGGGCCTGGCGCGGGGCCAAGTGGGAAAGCGTGGTTTTGAGGCTGAAGGCAGCAAGAAAGCCTGCAGCCCCCAGGTCTGTGGGGCTACGCAAGTGGTTTCCAAAGAGCTTTAGAACAAGGCATAGTTTTCCCTGCTGGCTCTTTGGGCGTGGGACCAACCTCCAGACATATGGCCATTTTTGTGCCTGGCGCGGCGCCAAGTGGGAAAGGGTGGTTTTGAGGCTGAAGGCAGCAGGAAAGCCTGTAGCCCCAGGTGTGTGGGGCTACGCAAGCGGTTCCCAAAGAGCTTTAGAACAAGGCATAGTTTTCCCTGCTGGCTCTTTGGGCGTGGGACCAATCTCCAGACATATGGCCATTTTTGTGCCTGTCGTGACACCATGTGGGAAAGGGTGGTTTTGAGGCTGAAGGCAGCAGGAAAGCCTGCAGCCCCCAGGTGTGTGGGGCTACGCAAGCGGTTCCCAAAGAGCTTTAGAACAAGGCATAGTTTTCCCTGCTGGCTCTTTGGGCGTGGGACCAATCTCCAGACATATGGCCATTTTTGGGCCTGGTGTGGCGCCAAGTGGGAAAGGGTGCCTTTGAGGCTGAAGGCAGCAGGAAAGCCTGCACCCCCCTGGTCTGTGGGGCTACGCAAGCCGTTCCCAAAGAGCTTTAGAACAAGGCATAGTTTTCCCTGCTGGCTCTTTGGGCGTGGGACCAATCTCCAGACATATGGCCATTTTTGGGCCTGGCGCGGGGCCAAGTGGGAAAGGGTGTTTTTGAGGCTGAAGGCAGCAGGAAAGCCTGCAGCCCCCAGGTGTGTGGGGCTACGCAAGCGGTTCCCAAAGAGCTTTAGAACAAGGCATAGTTTTCCCTGCTGGCTCTTTGGGCGTGGGACCAGTCTCCAGACATATGGCCATTTTTGTGCCTGGCGCGGCGCCAAGTGGGAAAGGGTGTTTTTGAGGCTGAAGGCAGCAGGAAAGCCTGCAGCCCCCAGGTGTGTGGGGCTACGCAAGTGGTTCCCAAAGAGCTTTAGAACAAGGCATAGTTTTCCCTGCTGGCTCTTTGGGCGTGGGACCAACCTCCAGACATATGGCCATTTTTGTGCCTGGCGCAGCGCCAAGTGGGAAAGGGTGGTTTTGAGGCTGAAGGCAGCAGGAAAGCCTGCAGCCCCCAGGTGTGTGGGGCTACGCAAGCGGTTCCCAAAGAGCTTTAGAACAAGGCATAGTTTTCCCTGCTGGCTCTTTCGGCGTGGGACCAATCTCCAGACATATGGCCATTTTTGGGCCTGGCGCGGCGCCAAGTGGGAAAGGGTGGTTTTGAGGCTGAAGGCAGCAGGAAAGCCTGCAGCCCCCGGTGTGTGGGCCTACGCAAGCGGTTCCCAAAGAGCTTTAGAACAAGGCATAGTTTTCCCTGCTGGCTCTTTGGGCGTGGGACCAGTCTCCAGACATATGGCCATTTTGGGTCCTGGCGCGGGGCCAAGTGGGAAAGGGTGGTTTTGAGGCTGAAGGCAGCAGGAAAGCCTGCAGCCCCCAGGTGTGTGGGGCTACGCAAGCGGTTCCCAAAGAGCTTTAGAACAAGGCATAGTTTTCCCTGCTGGCTCTTTGGGCGTGGGACCAATCTCCAGACATATGGCCATTTTTGGGCCTGGCGCGGGGCCAAGTGGGAAAGGGTGGTTTTGAGGCTGAAGGCAGCAGGAAAGCCTGCACCCCCCTGGTCTGTGGGGCTACGCAAGCGGTTCCCAAAGAGCTTTAGAACAAGGCATAGTTTTCCCTGCTGGCTCTTTGGGCGTGGGACCAGTCTCCAGACATATGGCCATTTTTGGGCCTGGCGCGGCGCCAAGTGGGAAAGGGTGGTTTTGAGGCTGAAGGCAGCAGGAAAGCCTGCAGCCCCCAGGTGTGTGGGGCTACACAAGCGGTTCCCAAAGAGCTTTAGAACAAGGCATAGTTTTCCCTGCTGGCTCTTTGGGCGTGGGACCAACCTCCAGACATATGGCCATTTTTGGGCCTGGCGCGGGGCCAAGTGGGAAAGCGTGGTTTTGAGGCTGAAGGCAGCAAGAAAGCCTGCAGCCCCCAGGTCTGTGGGGCTACGCAAGTGGTTTCCAAAGAGCTTTAGAACAAGGCATAGTTTTCCCTGCTGGCTCTTTGGGCGTGGGACCAACCTCCAGACATATGGCCATTTTTGTGCCTGGCGCGGCGCCAAGTGGGAAAGGGTGGTTTTGAGGCTGAAGGCAGCAGGAAAGCCTGTAGCCCCCAGGTGTGTGGGGCTACGCAAGCGGTTCCCAAAGAGCTTTAGAACAAGGCATAGTTTTCCCTGCTGGCTCTTTGGGCGTGGGACCAATCTCCAGCCATATGGCCATTTTTGTGCCTGTCGTGACACCATGTGGGAAAGGGTGGTTTTGAGGCTGAAGGCAGCAGGAAAGCCTGCAGCCCCCAGGTGTGTGGGGCTACGCAAGCGGTTCCCAAAGAGCTTTAGAACAAGGCATAGTTTTCCCTGCTGGCTCTTTGGGCGTGGGACCAATCTCCAGACATATGGCCATTTTTGGGCCTGGTGTGGCGCCAAGTGGGAAAGGGTGCCTTTGAGGCTGAAGGCAGCAGGAAAGCCTGCACCCCCCTGGTCTGTGGGGCTACGCAAGCCGTTCCCAAAGAGCTTTAGAACAAGGCATAGTTTTCCCTGCTGGCTCTTTGGGCGTGGGACCAATCTCCAGACATATGGCCATTTTTGGGCCTGGCGCGGGGCCAAGTGGGAAAGGGTGTTTTTGAGGCTGAAGGCAGCAGGAAAGCCTGCAGCCCCCAGGTGTGTGGGGCTACGCAAGCGGTTCCCAAAGAGCTTTAGAACAAGGCATAGTTTTCCCTGCTGGCTCTTTGGGCGTGGGACCAGTCTCCAGACATATGGCCATTTTTGTGCCTGGCGCGGCGCCAAGTGGGAAAGGGTGTTTTTGAGGCTGAAGGCAGCAGGAAAGCCTGCAGCCCCCAGGTGTGTGGGGCTACGCAAGTGGTTCCCAAAGAGCTTTAGAACAAGGCATAGTTTTCCCTGCTGGCTCTTTGGGCGTGGGACCAACCTCCAGACATATGGCCATTTTTGTGCCTGGCGCAGCGCCAAGTGGGAAAGGGTGGTTTTGAGGCTGAAGGCAGCAGGAAAGCCTGCAGCCCCCAGGTGTGTGGGGCTACGCAAGCGGTTCCCAAAGAGCTTTAGAACAAGGCATAGTTTTCCCTGCTGGCTCTTTGGGCGTGGGACCTGTCTCCAGACATATGGCCATTTTTGGGCCTGGCGCGGCGCCAAGTGGGAAAGGGTGGTTTTGAGGCTGAAGGCAGCAGGAGAGCTTGCAGCCCCAAGGTCTGTGGGGCTACGCAAGCGGTTCCCAAAGAGCTTTAGAACAAGGCATAGTTTTCCCTGCTGGCTCTTTGGGCGTGGGACCAATCTCCAGACATATGGCCATTTTTGGGCCTGGCGCGGCACCAAGTGGGAAAGGGTGCCTTTGAGGCTGAAGGCAGCAGGAAAGCCTGCAGCCCCCAGGTGTGTGGGGCTACGCAAGCCATTCCCAAAGAGCTTTAGAACAAGGCATAGTTTTCCCTGCTGGCTCTTTGGGCGTGGGACCAGTCTCCAGACATATGGCCATTTTTGGGCCTGGCACGACGCCATGTGGGAAAGGGTGGTTTTGAGGCTGAAGGCAGCAGGAAAGTCTGCAGCCCGCAGGTGTGTGGGGCCACGCAAGCAGTTCCCAAAGAGCTTTAGAACAAGGCATTGTTTTCCCTGCTGGCTCTTTGGGCGTGGGACCAGTCTCCAGAAATATAGCCATTTTTGTGCCTGGCGCGACGCCAAGTGGGAAAGGGTGGTTTTGAGGCTGAAGGCAGCAGGAAAGCCTGCAGCCCCCAGGTGTGTGGGGCTACGCAAGCGGTTCCCAAAGAGCTTTAGAACAAGGCATAGTTTTCCCTGCTGGCTCTTTGGGCGTGGGACCAATCTCCAGACATATGGCCATTTTTGGGCCTGGCGCGGGGCCAAGTGGGAAAGGGTGGTTTTGAGGCCGAAGGCAGTAGGAAAGCCTGCAGCCCCCAGGTGTGTGGGGCTACGCAAGCGGTTCCCAAAGAGCTTTAGAACAAGACATAGTTTTCCCTGCTGGCTCTTTGGGCGTGGGACCAGTCTCCAGACATATGGCCATTTTTGTGCCTGGAGAGAAGCCAAGTGGGAAAGGGTGGTTTTGAGGCTGAAGGCAGCAGGAAAGCCTGCAGCCCCCAGGTGTGTGGGGCTACGCAAGCGGTTCCCAAAGAGCTTTAGAACAAGGCATAGTTTTCCCTGCTGGCTCTTTGGGCGTGGGACCAGTCTCCAGACATATGGCCATTTTTGGGCCTGGCGCGGCGCCAAGTGGGAAAGGGTGCCTCTGAGGCTGAAGGCAGCAGGAAAGCCTGCAGCCCCCAGGTGTGTGGGGCTACGCAAGCCGTTCCCAAAGAGCTTTAGAACAAGGCATAGTTTTCCCTGCTGTCTCTTTGGGCGTGGGACCAATCTCCAGACATATGACCATTTTTGTGCCTGGCACGACGCCAAGTGGGAAAGGGTGGTTTTGAGGCTGAAGGCAGCAGGAAAGTCTGCAGCCCGCAGGTGTGTGGGGCCACGCAAGCGGTTCCCAAAGAGCTTTAGTACAAGGCACAGTTTTCCCTGCTGGCTCTTTCGGCGTGGGACCAGTCTCCAGAAATATAGCCATTTTTGTGCCTGGCGCGACGCCAAGTGGGAAAGGGTGGTTTTGAGGCTGAAGGCAGCAGGAAAGCCTGCATCCCCCAGGTCTGTGGGGCCACGCAAGCGGTTCCCAAAGAGCTTTAGAACAAGGCATAGTTTTCCCTGCTGGCTCTTTGGGCGTGGGACCAATCTCCAGCCATATGGCCATTTTTGTGCCTGGCGTGACACCATGTGGGAAAGGGTGGTTTTGAGGCTGAAGGCAGCAGGAAAGCCTGCACCCCCCAGGTCTGTGGGGCCACGCAAGCGGTTCCCAAAGAGCTTTAGAACAAGGCATAGTTTTCCCTGCTGGCTCTTTGAGCGTGGGACCAGTCTCCAGACATATGGCCATTTTTGGGCCTCGCGCAGCGCCAAGTGGGAAAGGGTGGTTTTGAGGCTGAAGGCAGCAGGAAAGCCTGCACCCCCCAGGTGTGTGGGGCTACGCAAGCAGTTCCCAAAGAGCTTTAGAACAAGGCATAGTTTTCCCTGCTGGCTCTTTGGGCGTGGGACCAGTCTCCAGACATGTGGCCATTTTTGGGCCTGGCGCGGCACCAAGTGGGAAAGGGTGCCTTTGAGGCTGAAGAGAGCAGGAAAGCCTGCAGCCCCCAGGTGTGTGAGGCTACGCAAGCGGTTCTCAAAGAGCTTTAGAACAAGGCATAGTTTTCCCTGCTGGCTCTTTGGGCGTGGGACCAACCTCCAGACATATGGCCATTTTTGAGCCTGGCGCGGCACCAAGTGGGAAAGGGTGCCTTTGAGGCTGAAGGCAGCAGGAAAGCCTGCAGCCCCCAGGTGTGTGGGGCTACGCAAGCGGTTCCCAAATAGCTTTAGAACAAGGCATAGTTTTCCCTGCTGGCTCTTTGGGCGTGGGACCAACCTCCAGACATATGGCCATTTTTGTGCCTGGCGCAGCGCCAAGTGGGAAAGGGTGGTTTTGAGGCTGAAGGCAGCAGGAAAGCCTGCAGCCCCCAGGTGTGTGGGGCTACGCAAGCGGTTCCCAAAGAGCTTTAGAACAAGGCATAGTTTTCCCTGCTGGCTCTTTGGGCGTGGGACCTGTCTCCAGACATATGGCCATTTTTGGGCCTGGCGCGGCGCCAAGTGGGAAAGGGTGGTTTTGAGGCTGAAGGCAGCAGGAGAGCTTGCAGCCCCAAGGTCTGTGGGGCTACGCAAGCGGTTCCCAAAGAGCTTTAGAACAAGGCATAGTTTTCCCTGCTGGCTCTTTGGGCGTGGGACCAATCTCCAGACATATGGCCATTTTTGGGCCTGGCACGACGCCATGTGGGAAAGGGTGGTTTTGAGGCTGAAGGCAGCAGGAAAGTCTGCAGCCCGCAGGTGTGTGGGGCCACGCAAGCAGTTCCCAAAGAGCTTTAGAACAAGGCATTGTTTTCCCTGCTGGCTCTTTGGGCGTGGGACCAGTCTCCAGAAATATAGCCATTTTTGTGCCTGGCGCGACGCCAAGTGGGAAAGGGTGGTTTTGAGGCTGAAGGCAGCAGGAAAGCCTGCAGCCCCCAGGTGTGTGGGGCTACGCAAGCGGTTCCCAAAGAGCTTTAGAACAAGGCATAGTTTTCCCTGCTGGCTCTTTGGGCGTGGGACCAATCTCCAGACATATGGCCATTTTTGGGCCTGGCGCGGGGCCAAGTGGGAAAGGGTGGTTTTGAGGCCGAAGGCAGTAGGAAAGCCTGCAGCCCCCAGGTGTGTGGGGCTACGCAAGCGGTTCCCAAAGAGCTTTAGAACAAGGCATAGTTTTCCCTGCTGGCTCTTTGGGCGTGGGAGCCGTCTCCAGACATATGGCCATTTTTGTGCCTGGAGCGAAGCCAAGTGGGAAAGGGTGGTTTTGAGGCTGAAGGCAGCAGGAAAGCCTGCAGCCCCCAGGTGTGTGGGGCTACGCAAGAGGTTCCCAAAGAGCTTTAGAACAAGGCATAGTTTTCCCTGCTGGCTCTTTGGGCGTGGGACCAGTCTCCAGACATATGGCCATTTTTGGGCCTGGCGCGGCGCCAAGTGGGAAAGGGTGCCTCTGAGGCTGAAGGCAGCAGGAAAGCCTGCAGCCCCCAGGTGTGTGGGGCTACGCAAGCCGTTCCCAAAGAGCTTTAGAACAAGGCATAGTTTTCCCTGCTGTCTCTTTGGGCGTGGGACCAATCTCCAGACATATGACCATTTTTGTGCCTGGCACGACGCCAAGTGGGAAAGGGTGGTTTTGAGGCTGAAGGCAGCAGGAAAGTCTGCAGCCCGCAGGTGTGTGGGGCCACGCAAGCGGTTCCCAAAGAGCTTTAGTACAAGGCACAGTTTTCCCTGCTGGCTCTTTCGGCGTGGGACCAGTCTCCAGAAATATAGCCATTTTTGTGCCTGGCGCTGGGCTAAGTGCGAAAGGGTGGTTTTGAGGCTGAAGGCAGCAGGAAAGCCTGTAGCCCCCAGGTGTGTGGGGCTACGCAAGCGGTTCCCAAAGAGCTTTAGAACAAGGCATAGTTTTCCCTGCTGGCTCTTTGGGCGTGGGACCAACCTCCAGACATATGGCCATTTTTGTGCCTGGCGTGACGCCATGTGGGAAAGGGTGGTTTTGAGGCTGAAGGCAGCAGGAAAGCCTGCAGCCCCCAGGTCTGTGGGGCTACGCAAGCGGTTCCCAAAGAGCTTTAGAACAAGGCATAGTTTTCCCTGCTGGCTCTTTGGGCGTGGGACCAATCTCCAGACATATGGCCATTTTTGTGCCTGGCGTGACACCAAGTGGGAAAGGGTGGTTTTAAGGCTGAAGGCAGCAGGAAAGCCTGCAGCCCCCAGGTCTGTGGGGCTACGCAAGCGGTTCCCAAAGAGCTTTAGAACAAGGCATAGTTTTCCCTGCTGGCTCTTTGGGCGTGGGACCAACCTCCAGACATATGGCCATTTTTGGGCCTGGCGTGACGCCATGTGGGAAAGGGTGGTTTTGAGGCCGAAGGCAGCAGGAAAGCCTGCAGCCCCCAGGTGTGTGGGGCTACGCAAGCGGTTCCCAAAGAGCTTTAGAACAAGGCATAGTTTTCCCTGCTGGCTCTTTGGGTGTGGGACCAATCTCCAGACATATGGCCATTTTTCTGCCTGGCGTGACGCCATGTGGGAAAGGGTGGTTTTGAGGCTGCAGGTGCCAGAAAAGCCTGCAGCCCCCAGGTGTGTGGGGCTACGCAAGCGGTTCCCAAAGAGCTTTAGAACAAGGCATAGTTTTCCCTGCTGGCTCTTTGAGCGTGGGACCAGTCTCCAGACATATGGCCATTTTTGGGCCTGGCGTTGCGCCAAGTGGGAAAGGGTGCCTTTGAGGCTGAAGGCAGCAGGAAAGCCTGCAGCCCCCAGGTGTGTGGGGCTACGCAAGCGGTTCCCAAAGAGCTTTAGAACAAGGCATAGTTTTCCCTGCTGTCTCTTTGGGGGTCGGACCAATCTCCAGACATATGGTCATTTTTGTGCCTGGCACGGGGCCAAGTGGGAAAGGGTTGTTTTGAGGCTGAAGGCAGCAGGAAAGCCTGCAGCCCCCAGGTGTGTGAGGCTACGCAAGCGGTTCCCAAAGAGCTTTAGAACAAGGCATAGTTTTCCCTGCTGGCTCTTTGGGCGTGGGACCAACCTCCAGACATATGGCCATTTTTGTGCCTGGCGTGACGCCATGTGGGAAAGGGTGGTTTTGAGGCCGAAGGCAGCAGGAAAGCCTGCAGCCCCCAGGTGTGTGGGGCTACGCAAGCGGTTCCCAAAGAGCTTTAGAACAAGGCATAGTTTTCCCTGCTGGCTTTTTCGGCGTGGGAACAATCTCCAGCCATATGGCCATTTTTCTGCCTGGCGTGACGCCATGTGGGAAAGGGTGGTTTTGAGGCTGCAGGTGCCAGAAAAGCCTGCAGCCCCCAGGTGTGTGGGGCTACGCAAGCGGTTCCCAAAGAGCTTTAGAACAAGGCATAGTTTTCCCTGCTGGCTCTGTGGCCGTGGGACCAGTCTCCAGACATATGGCCATTTTTGGGCCTCGCGGGGGGCCAAGTGGGAAAGGGTGGTTTTGAGGCTGAAGAGAGCAGGAAAGCCTGCAGCCCCCAGGTGGGTGGGGCTACGCAAGACGTTCCCAAAGAGCTTTAGAACAAGGCATAGTTTTCCGTGCTGGCTCTTTGGGAGTGTGACCAACCTCCAGACATATGGCCATTTTTGTGCCTGGCGTGACGCCATGTGGGAAAGGGTGGTTTTGAGGCTGCAGGTGCCAGAAAAGCCTGCAGCCCCCAGGTGTGTGGGGCTACGCAAGCGGTTCCCAAAGAGCTTTAGAACAAGGCATAGTTTTCCCTGCTGGCTCTTTGGGCGTGGGACCAGTCTCCAGACATATGGCCATTTTTGGGCCTCGCGCAGGGCCAAGTGGGAAAGGGTGGTTTTGAGGATGAAGGCTGCAGGAAAGCCTGCAACCCCCAGGTCTGTGCGGCTACGCAAGCGGTTCCCAAAGAGCTTTAGAACAAGGCATAGTTTTCCCTGCTGGCTCTTTGGGCGTGGGACCAGTCTCCAGACATATGGCCATTTTTTTGCCTGGCGTGACACCAAGTGGGAAAGGGTGGTTTTGAGGCTGAAGGCAGCAGGAAGGTCTGCAGCCCCCAGGTCTGTGGGGCTACGCAACTGGTTCCCAAAGAGCTTTAGAACAAGGCATAGTTTTCCCTGCTGGCTCTTTGGGCGTGGGACCAACCTCCAGACATATGGCCATTTTTGTGCCTGTCGTGACACCATGTGGGAAAGGGTGGTTTTGAGGCTGCAGGTGCCAGAAAAGCCTGCAGCCCCCAGGTGTGTGGGGCTACGCAAGTGGTTCCCAAAGAGCTTTAGAACAAGGCATAGTTTTCCCTGCTGGCTTTTTCGGCGTGGGAACAATCTCCAGCCATATGGCCATTTTTGTGCCTGGCGTGACGCCATGTGGGAAAGGGTGCCTTTGAGGCTGAAGAGAGCAGGAAAGCATGCAGCCCTCAGGTGTGTGGGGCTACGCAAGCGGTTCCCAAAGAGCTTTAGAACAAGGCATAGTTTTCCCTGCTGGCTCTGTGGCCGTGGGACCAGTCTCCAGACATATGGCCATTTTTGGGCCTCGCGCGGGGCCAAGTGGGAAAGGGTGGTTTTGAGGTTGAAGGCAGCAGGAAAGCCTGCAGCCCCCAGGTGTGTGGGGCTATGCAAGCGGTTCCCAAAGAGCTTTAGTACAAGGCATAGTTTTCCCTGCTGGCTCTTTGGGCGTGGGACCAATCTCCAGACATATGGCCATTTTTGTGCCTGGCGTGACACCAAGTGGGAAAGGGTGGTTTTGAGTCTGAAGACAGCAGGAAAGCCTGCAGCGCCCAGGTGTGTGGGGCTACGCAAGCGGTTCCCAAAGAGCTTTAGAACAAGGCATAGTTTTCCCTGCTGGCTCTGTGGGCGTGGGACCAGTCTCCAGACATATGGCCATTTTTGGGCCTAGCGCGGGGCCAAGTGGGAAAGGGTGGTTTTGAGGATGAAGGCTGCAGGAAAGCCTGCAGCCCCCAGGTCTGTGCGGCTACGCAAGCGGTTCCCAAAGAGCTTTAGAACAAGGCATAGTTTTCCCTGCTGGCTCTTTGGGCGTGGGACCAGTCTCCAGACATATGGCCATTTTTGGGCCTGGCGCGGCGCCAAGTGGGAAAGGGTGGTTTTGAGGCTGAAGGCAGCAGGAGAGCTTGCAGCCCCAAGGTCTGTGGGGCTACGCAAGCCGTTCCCAAAGAGCTTTAGAACAAGGCATAGTTTTCCCTGCTGGCTCTTTGGGCGTGGGACCAATCTCCAGACATATGGCCATTTTTGGGCCTGGCGCGGCACCAAGTGGGAAAGGGTGCCTCTGAGGCTGAAGGCAGCAGGAAAGCCTGCAGCCCCCAGGTGTGTGGGGCTACGCAAGCCGTTCCCAAAGAGCTTTAGAACAAGGCATAGTTTTCCCTGCTGTCTCTTTGGGCGTGGGACCAATCTCCAGACATATGACCATTTTTGTGCCTGGCACGACGCCAAGTGGGAAAGGGTGGTTTTGAGGCTGAAGGCAGCAGGAAAGCCTGCAGCCCCAGGTCTGTGGGGCTACGCAAGCGGTTCCCAAAGAGCTTTAGTACAAGGCATAGTTTTCCCTGCTGGCTCTTTGGGCGTGGGACCAATCTCCAGACATATGGCCATTTTTGTGCCTGGCGCGACGCCAAGTGGGAAAGGGTGGTTTTGAGGCTGAAGGCAGCAGGAAAGTCTGCAGCCCGCAGGTCTGTGGGGCCACGCAAGCGGTTCCCAAAGAGCTTTAGAACAAGGCATAGTTTTCCCTGCTGGCTCTTTCGGCGTGGGACCAGTCTCCAGAAAAATAGCCATTTTTGTGCCTGGCGCGACGCCAAGTGGGACAGGGTTGTTTTGAGGCTGAAGGCAGCAGGAAAGCCTGCAGCCCCCAGGTGTGTGGGGCCACGCAAGCGGTTCCCAAAGAGCTTTAGAACAAGGCATAGTTTTCCCTGCTGTCTCTTTGGGCGTGGGACCAGTCTCCAGACATATGGCCATTTTTGTGCCTGGCGCGGAGCCAAGTGGGAAAGGGTGGTTTTGAGGCCGAACGCAGCAGGAAAGCCTGCAGCCCCCAGGTGTGTGGGGCTACGCAAGCGGTTCCCAAAGAGCTTTAGAACAAGGCATAGTTTTCCCTCCTGGCTCTTTGGGCGTGGGACCAGTCTCCAGACATGTGGCCATTTTTGGGCCTGGCGCGGCACCAAGTGGGAAAGGGTGCCTCTGAGGCTGAAGAGAGCAGGAAAGCCTGCAGCCCCCAGGTGTGTGGGGCTACGCAAGCGGTTCCCAAAGAGCTTTAGAACAAGGCATAGTTTTCCCTGCTGGCTCTTTGGGCGTGGGACCAATCTCCAGACATATGGCCATTTTTGGGCCTGGCGCGGCACCAAGTGGGAAAGGGTGCCTCTGAGGCTGAAGGCAGCAGGAAAGCCTGCAGCCCCCAGGTGTGTGGGGCTACGCAAGCCGTTCCCAAAGAGCTTTAGAACAAGGCATAGTTTTCCCTGCTGTCTCTTTGGGCGTGGGACCAATCTCCAGACATATGACCATTTTTGTGCCTGGCACGACGCCAAGTGGGAAAGGGTGGTTTTGAGGCTGAAGGCAGCAGGAAAGCCTGCAGCCCCAGGTCTGTGGGGCTACGCAAGCGGTTCCCAAAGAGCTTTAGTACAAGGCATAGTTTTCCCTGCTGGCTCTTTGGGCGTGGGACCAATCTCCAGACATATGGCCATTTTTGTGCCTGGCGCGACGCCAAGTGGGAAAGGGTGGTTTTGAGGCTGAAGGCAGCAGGAAAGTCTGCAGCCCGCAGGTCTGTGGGGCCACGCAAGCGGTTCCCAAAGAGCTTTAGAACAAGGCATAGTTTTCCCTGCTGGCTCTTTCGGCGTGGGACCAGTCTCCAGAAAAATAGCCATTTTTGTGCCTGGCGCGACGCCAAGTGGGACAGGGTTGTTTTGAGGCTGAAGGCAGCAGGAAAGCCTGCAGCCCCCAGGTGTGTGGGGCCACGCAAGCGGTTCCCAAAGAGCTTTAGAACAAGGCATAGTTTTCCCTGCTGTCTCTTTGGGCGTGGGACCAGTCTCCAGACATATGGCCATTTTTGTGCCTGGCGCGGAGCCAAGTGGGAAAGGGTGGTTTTGAGGCTGAAGGCAGCAGGAAAGCCTGCAGCCCCCAGGTGTGTGGGGCTACGCAAGCGGTTCCCAAAGAGCTTTAGAACAAGGCATAGTTTTCCCTGCTGGCTCTTTGGGCGTGGGACCAGTCTCCAGACATGTGGCCATTTTTGGGCCTGGCGCGGCACCAAGTGGGAAAGGGTGCCTCTGAGGCTGAAGAGAGCAGGAAAGCCTGCAGCCCCCAGGTGTGTGGGGCTACGCAAGCGGTTCCCAAAGAGCTTTAGAACAAGGCATAGTTTTCCCTGCTGGCTCTTTGGGCGTGGGACCAATCTCCAGACATATGGCCATTTTTGGGCCTGGCGCGGCACCAAGTGGGAAAGGGTGCCTTTGAGGCTGAAGGCAGCAGGAAAGCCTGCAGCCCCCAGGTGTGTGGGCCTACGCAAGCGGTTCCCAAAGAGCTGTAGAACAAGGCATAGTTTTCCCTGCTGGCTCTTTGGGCGTGGGACCAGTCTCCAGACATATGGCCATTTTGGGTCCTGGCGCGGGGCCAAGTGGGAAAGGGTGGTTTTGAGGCTGAAGGCAGCAGGAAAGCCTGCAGCCCCCAGGTCTGTGGGGCTACGCAAGCGGTTCCCAAAGAGCTTTAGAACAAGGCATAGTTTTCCCTGCTGGCTTTTTGGGCGTGGGACCAATCTCCAGACATATGGCCATTTTTGGGCCTGGCGCGGCGCCAAGTGGGAAAGGGTGGTTTTGAGGCTGAAGGCAGCAGGAAAGCCTGCACCCCCCTGGTCTGTGGGGCTACGCAAGCGGTTCCCAAAGAGCTTTAGAACAAGGCATAGTTTTCCCTGCTGGCTCTTTGGGCGTGGGACCAGTCTCCAGACATATGGCCATTTTTGGGCCTGGCGCGGCGCGAAGTGGGAAAGGGTGGTTTTGAGGCTGAAGGCAGCAGGAAAGCCTGCAGCCCCCAGGTGTGTGGGGCTACACAAGCGGTTCCCAAAGAGCTTTAGAACAAGGCATAGTTTTCCCTGCTGGCTCTTTGAGCGTGTGACCAACCTCCAGACATATGGCCATTTTTGGGCCTGGCGCGGGGCCAAGTGGGAAAGCGTGGTTTTGAGGCTGAAGGCAGCAAGAAAGCCTGCAGCCCCCAGGTCTGTGGGGCTACGCAAGTGGTTTCCAAAGAGCTTTAGAACAAGGCATAGTTTTCCCTGCTGGCTCTTTGGGCGTGTGACCAACCTCCAGACATATGGCCATTTTTGTGCCTGGCGCGTCGCCAAGTGGGAAAGGGTGGTTTTGAGGCTGAAGGCAGCAGGAAAGCCTGCAGCCCCCAGGTGTGTGGGGCTACGCAAGCGGTTCCCAAAGAGCTTTAGAACAAGGCATAGTTTTCCCTGCTGGCTCTTTGGGCGTGGGACCAATCTCCAGACATATGGCCATTTTTGGGCCTGGTGTGGCGCCAAGTGGGAAAGGGTGCCTTTGAGGCTGAAGGCAGCAGGAAAGCCTGCAGCCCCCAGGTGTGTGGGGCTACGCAAGCCGTTCCCAAAGAGCTTTAGAACAAGGCATAGTTTTCCCTGCTGGCTCTTTGGGCGTGGGACCAATCTCCAGACATATGGCCATTTTTGGGCCTGGCGCGGGGCCAAGTGGGAAAGGGTGGTTTTGAGGCTGAAGGCAGCAGGAAAGCCTGCAGCCCCCAGGTGTGTGGGGCTACGCAAGCGGTTCCCAAAGAGCTTTAGAACAAGGCATAGTTTTCCCTGCTGGCTCTTTGGGCGTGGGACCAGTCTCCAGACATATGGCCATTTTTGTGCCTGGCGCGGCGCCAAGTGGGAAAGGGTGTTTTTGAGGCTGAAGGCAGCAGGAAAGCCTGCAGCCCCCAGGTGTGTGGGGCTACGCAAGCCATTCCCAAAGAGCTTTAGAACAAGGCATAGTTTTCCCTGCTGGCTCTTTGGGCGTGGGACCAATCTCCAGACATATGACCATTTTTGTGCCTGGCACGACGCCATGTGGGAAAGGGTGGTTTTGAGGCTGAAGGCAGCAGGAAAGTCTGCAGCCCGCAGGTGTGTGGGGCCACGCAAGCAGTTCCCAAAGAGCTTTAGAACAAGGCATTGTTTTCCCTGCTGGCTCTTTCGGCGTGGGACCAGTCTCCAGAAATATAGCCATTTTTGTGCCTGGCGCGACGCCAAGTGGGAAAGGGTGGTTTTCAGGCTGAAGGCAGCAGGAAAGCCTGCACCCCCCAGGTCTGTGGGGCCACGCAAGCGGTTCCCAAAGAGCTTTAGAACAAGGCATAGTTTTCCCTGCTGGCTCTTTGGGCGTGGGACCAGTCTCCAGACATATGGCCATTTTTGTGCCTGGCGTGACACCAAGTGGGAAAGGGTGGTTTTGAGGCTGAAGGCAGCAGGAAAGCCTGCAGCCCCCAGCTCTGTGGGGCTACGCAAGCGGTTCCCAAAGAGCTTTAGAACAAGGCATAGTTTTCCCTGCTGGCTCTTTGGGCGTGGGACCAATCTCCAGACATATGGCCATTTTTGGGCCTGGCGCGGGGCCAAGTGGGAAAGGGTGGTTTTGAGGCCGAAGGCAGTAGGAAAGCCTGCAGCCCCCAGGTGTGTGGGGCTACGCAAGCAGTTCCCAAAGAGCTTTAGAACAAGGCATAGTTTTCCCTGCTGGCTCTTTGGGCGTGGGACCAGTCTCCAGACATATGGCCATTTTTGTGCCTGGCGTGACGCCAAGTGGGAAAGGGTGGTTTTGAGGCTGAAGGCAGCAGGAAAGCCTGCAGCCCCCAGGTGTGTGGGGCTACGCAAGAGGTTCCCAAAGAGCTTTAGAACAAGGCATAGTTTTCCCTGCTGGCTCTTTGGGCGTGGGACCAGTCTCCAGACATATGGCCATTTTTGGGCCTGGCGCGGCGCCAAGTGGGAAAGGGTGGTTTTGAGGCTGAAGGCAGCAGGAAAGCCTGCAGCCCCCAGGTGTGTGGGGCTACGCAAGCGGTTCCCAAAGAGCTTTAGAACAAGGCATAGTTTTCCCTGCTGGCTCTTTGGGCGTGGGACCAGTCTCCAGACATATGGCCATTTTTGGGCCTGGCGCGGCGCCAAGTGGGAAAGGGTGGTTTTGAGGCTGAAGGCAGCAGGAGAGCTTGCAGCCCCAAGGTCTGTGGGGCTACGCAAGCCGTTCCCAAAGAGCTTTAGAACAAGGCATAGTTTTCCCTGCTGGCTCTTTGGGCGTGGGACCAATCTCCAGACATATGGCCATTTTTGGGCCTGGCGCGGCACCAAGTGGGAAAGGGTGCCTCTGAGGCTGAAGGCAGCAGGAAAGCCTGCAGCCCCCAGGTGTGTGGGGCTACGCAAGCCGTTCCCAAAGAGCTTTAGAACAAGGCATAGTTTTCCCTGCTGTCTCTTTGGGCGTGGGACCAATCTCCAGACATATGACCATTTTTGTGCCTGGCACGACGCCAAGTGGGAAAGGGTGGTTTTGAGGCTGAAGGCAGCAGGAAAGTCTGCAGCCCGCAGGTGTGTGGGGCCACGCAAGCGGTTCCCAAAGAGCTTTAGAACAAGGCACAGTTTTCCCTGCTGGCTCTTTCGGCGTGGGACCAGTCTCCAGAAATATAGCCATTTTTGTGCCTGGCGCGACGCCAAGTGGGAAAGGGTGGTTTTGAGGCTGAAGGCAGCAGGAAAGCCTGCAGCCCCCAGGTGTGTGGGGCCACGCAAGCGGTTCCCAAAGAGCTTTAGAACAAGGCATAGTTTTCCCTGCTGGCTCTTTGGGCGTGGGACCAATCTCCAGCCATATGGCCATTTTTGTGCCTGGCGCGGCGCCAAGTGGGAAAGGGTGGTTTTGAGGCTGAAGGCAGCAGGAAAGCCTGCACCCCCCAGGTCTGTGGGGCCACGCAAGCGGTTCCCAAAGAGCTTTAGAACAAGGCATAGTTTTCCCTGCTGGCTCTTTGAGCGTGGGACCAGTCTCCAGACATATGGCCATTTTTGGGCCTCGCGCAGCGCCAAGTGGGAAAGGGTGGTTTTGAGGCTGAAGGCAGCAGGAAAGCCTGCAGCCCCCAGGTGTGTGGGGCTACGCAAGCAGTTCCCAAAGAGCTTTAGAACAAGGCATAGTTTTCCCTGCTGGCTCTTTGGGCGTGGGACCAGTCTCCAGACATGTGGCCATTTTTGGGCCTGGCGCGGCACCAAGTGGGAAAGGGTGCCTTTGAGGCTGAAGAGAGCAGGAAAGCCTGCAGCCCCCAGGTGTGTGAGGCTACGCAAGCGGTTCTCAAAGAGCTTTAGAACAAGGCATAGTTTTCCCTGCTGGCTCTTTGGGCGTGGGACCAACCTCCAGACATATGGCCATTTTTGAGCCTGGCGCGGCACCAAGTGGGAAAGGGTGCCTTTGAGGCTGAAGGCAGCAGGAAAGCCTGCAGCCCCCAGGTGTGTGGTGCTACGCAAGCGGTTCCCAAATAGCTTTAGAACAAGGCATAGTTTTCCCTGCTGGCTCTTTGGGCGTGGGACCAACCTCCAGACATATGGCCATATTTGTGCCTGGCGCGGCGCCAAGTGGGAAAGGGTGGTTTTGAGGCTGAAGGCAGCAGGAGAGCCTGCAGCCCCCAGGTGTGTGGGGCTACGCAAGCGGTTCCCAAAGAGCTTTAGAACAAGGCATAGTTTTCCCTGCTGGCTCTTTGGGCGTGGGACCAGTCTCCAGACATATGGCCATTTTTGGGCCTGGCGTGGCACCAAGTGGGAAAGGGTGCCTCTGAGGCTGAAGGCAGCAGGAAAGCCTGCAGCCCCCAGGTGTGTGGGGCTACGCAAGCGGTTCCCAAACAGCTTTAGAACAAGGCATAGTTTTCCCTGCTGGCTCTTTGGGCGTGGGACCAATCTCCAGACTTATGGCCATTTTTGTGCCTGGTGCGACGCCAAGTGGGAAAGGGTGGTTTTGAGGCTGAAGGCAGCAGGAAAGTCTGCAGCCCGCAGGTCTGTGGGGCCAAGCAAGCGGTTCCCAAAGAGCTTTAGAACAAGGCATAGTTTTCCCTGCTGGCTCTTTGGGCGTGGGACCAGTCTCCAGAAATATAGCCATTTTTGTGCCTGGCGCTGGGCTAAGTGGGAAAGGGTGGTTTTGAGGCTGAAGGCAGCAGGAAAGCCTGCAGCCCCCAGGTCTGTGGGGCTACGCAAGCGGTTCCCAAAGAGCTTTAGAACAAGGCATAGTTTTCCCTGCTGGCTCTTTCGGCGTGGGACCAATCTCCAGACATATGGCCATTTTTGTGCCTGGCGTGACACCAAGTGGGAAAGGGTGGTTTTGAGGCTGAAGGCAGCAGGAAAGCCTGCAGCCCCCAGGTCTGTGGGGCTACGCAAGCGGTTCCCAAAGAGCTTTAGAACAAGGCATAGTTTTCCCTGCTGGCTCTTTGGGCGTGGGACCAACCTCCAGACATATGGCCATTTTTGGGCCTGGCGTGACGCCATGTGGGAAAGGGTGGTTTTGAGGCCGAAGGCAGCAGGAAAGCCTGCAGCCCCCAGGTGTGTGGGGCTACGCAAGCGGTTCCCAAAGAGCTTTAGAACAAGGCATAGTTTTCCCTGCTGGCTCTTTGGGTGTGGGACCAATCTCCAGACATATGGCCATTTTTCTGCCTGGCGTGACGCCATGTGGGAAAGGGTGGTTTTGAGGCTGCAAGTGCCAGAAAAGCCTGCAGCCCCCAGGTGTGTGGGGCTACGCAAGCGGTTCCCAAAGAGCTTTAGAACAAGGCATAGTTTTCCCTGCTGGCTCTTTGAGCGTGGGACCAGTCTCCAGACATATGGCCATTTTTGGGCCTGGCGTTGCGCCAAGTGGGAAAGGGTGGTTTTGAGGCTGAAGGCAGCAGGAAAGCCTGCAGCCCCCAGGTGTGTGAGGCTACGCAAGCGGTTCCCAAAGAGCTTTAGAACAAGGCATAGTTTTCCCTGCTGGCTCTTTGGGCGTGGGACCAACCTCCAGACATATGGCCATTTCTGGGCCTGGCGCGGGGCCAAGTGGGAAAGGGTGGTTTTGAGGCCGAAGGCAGCAGGAAAGCCTGCAGTCCCCAGGTGTGTGGGGCTACGCAAGCGGTTCCCAAAGAGCTTTAGAACAAGGCATAGTTTTCCCTGCTGGCTTTTTCGGCGTGGGAACAATCTCCAGCCATATGGCCATTTTTCTGCCTGGCGTGACGCCATGTGGGAAAGGGTGGTTTTGAGGCTGCAGGTGCCAGAAAAGCCTGCAGCCCCCAGGTGTGTGGGGCTACGCAAGCGGTTCCCAAAGAGCTTTAGAACAAGGCATAGTTTTCCCTGCTGGCTCTGTGGCCGTGGGACCAGTCTCCAGACATATGGCCATTTTTGGGCCTCGCGGGGGGCCAAGTGGGAAAGGGTGGTTTTGAGGCCGAACGCAGCAGGAAAGCCTGCAGCCCCCAGGTGTGTGGGGCTACGCAAGCGGTTCCCAAAGAGCTTTAGTACAAGGCATAGTTTTCCCTGCTGGCTCTTTGGGCGTGGGACCAATCTCCAGACATATGGCCATTTTTGTGCCTGGCGTGACACCAAGTGGGAAAGGGTGGTTTTGAGGCTGAAGAGAGCAGGAAAGCCTGCAGCCCCCAGGTGGGTGGGGCTACGCAAGCCGTTCCCAAAGAGCTTTAGAACAAGGCATAGTTTTCCGTGCTGGCTCTTTGGGCGTGTGACCAACCTCCAGACATATGGCCATTTTTGTGCCTGGCGTGACGCCATGTGGGAAAGGGTGGTTTTGAGGCTGCAGGTGCCAGAAAAGCCTGCAGCCCCCAGGTGTGTGGGGCTACGCAAGCGGTTCCCAAAGAGCTTTAGAACAAGGCATAGTTTTCCCTGCTGGCTCTTTGGGCGTGGGACCAGTCTCCAGACATATGGCCATTTTTGGGCCTCGCGCGGGGCCAAGTGGGAAAGGGTGGTTTTGAGGATGAAGGCTGCAGGAAAGCCTGCAACCCCCAGGTCTGTGCGGCTACGCAAGCGGTTCCCAAAGAGCTTTAGAACAAGGCATAGTTTTCCCTGCTGGCTCTTTCGGCGTGGGACCAATCTCCAGACATATGGCCATTTTTTTGCCTGGCGTGACACCAAGTGGGAAAGGGTGGTTTTGAGGCTGAAGGCAGCAGGAAGGTCTGCAGCCCCCAGGTCTGTGGGGCTACGCAAGCGGTTCCCAAAGAGCTTTAGAACAAGGCATAGTTTTCCCTGCTGGCTCTTTGGGCGTGGGACCAACCTCCAGACATATGGCCATTTTTGTGCCTGTCGTGACACCATGTGGGAAAGGGTGGTTTTGAGGCTGAAGGCAGCAGGAAAGCCTGCAGCCCCCAGGTCTGTGGGGCTACGCAAGCAGTTCCCAAAAAGCTTTAGAACAAGGCATAGTTTTCCCTGCTGGCTCTTTGGGCGTGGGACCAGTCTCCAGACATATGGCCATTTTTGGGCCTGGCGTGGCGCCAAGTGGGAAAGGGTGCCTTTGAGGCTGAAGAGAGCAGGAAAGCCTGCAGCCCCCAGGTGTGTGGGGCTACGCAAGCGGTTCCCAAAGAGCTTTAGAACAAGGCATAGTTTTCCCTGCTGTCTCTTTGGGGGTCGGACCAATCTCCAGACATATGGTCATTTTTGTGCCTGGCGCGTCGCCAAGTGGGAAAGGGTGGTTTTGAGGCTGAAGGCAGCAGGAAAGCCTGCAGCCCCCAGGTGTGTGGGGCTACGCAAGCGGTTCCCAAAGAGCTTTAGAACAAGGCATAGTTTTCCCTGCTGGCTCTTTGGGCGTGGGACCAGTCTCCAGACATATGGCCATTTTTGTGCCTGGCGTGACGCCAAGTGGGAAAGGGTGGTTTTGAGGCCGAAGGCAGCAGGAAAGCCTGCAGCCCCCACGTGTGTGGGGCTACGCAAGCGGTTCCCAAAGAGCTTTAGAACAAGGCATAGTTTTCCCTGCTGGCTCTTTGGGTGTGGGACCAATCTCCAGACATATGGCCTTTTTTCTGCCTGGCGTGACGCCATGTGGGAAAGGGTGGTTTTGAGGCTGCAAGTGCCAGAAAAGCCTGCAGCCCCCAGGTGTGTGGGGCTACGCAAGCGGTTCCCAAAGAGCTTTAGAACAAGGCATAGTTTTCCCTGCTGGCTCTTTGAGCGTGGGACCAGTCTCCAGACATATGGCCATTTTTGGGCCTGGCGTTGCGCCAAGTGGGAAAGGGTGGTTTTGAGGCTGAAGGCAGCAGGAAAGCCTGCAGCCCCCAGGTGTGTGAGGCTACGCAAGCGGTTCCCAAAGAGCTTTAGAACAAGGCCTAGTTTTCCCTGCTGGCTCTTTGGGCGTGGGACCAACCTCCAGACATATGGCCATTTCTGTGCCTGGCGTGACGCCATGTGGGAAAGGGTGGTTTTGAGGCCGAAGGCAGCAGGAAAGCCTGCAGCCCCCAGGTGTGTTTGGCTACGCAAGCGGTTCCCAAAGAGCTTTAGAACAAGGCATAGTTTTCCCTGCTGGCTTTTTCGGCGTGGGAACAATCTCCAGCCATATGGCCATTTTTCTGCCTGGCGTGACGCCATGTGGGAAAGGGTGGTTTTGAGGCTGCAGGTGCCAGAAAAGCCTGCAGCCCCCAGGTGTGTGGGGCTACGCAAGCGGTTCCCAAAGAGCTTTAGAACAAGGCATAGTTTTCCCTGCTGGCTCTGTGGCCGTGGGACCAGTCTCCAGACATATGGCCATTTTTGGGCCTCGCGGGGGGCCAAGTGGGAAAGGGTGGTTTTGAGGCCGAACGCAGCAGGAAAGCCTGCAGCCCCCAGGTGTGTGGGGCTACGCAAGCGGTTCCCAAAGAGCTTTAGTACAAGGCATAGTTTTCCCTGCTGGCTCTTTGGGCGTGGGAGCAATCTCCAGACATATGGCCATTTTTGTGCCTGGCGTGACACCAAGTGGGAAAGGGTGGTTTTGAGGCTGAAGAGAGCAGGAAAGCCTGCAGCCCCCAGGTGGGTGGGGCTACGCAAGCCGTTCCCAAAGAGCTTTAGAACAAGGCATAGTTTTCCGTGCTGGCTCTTTGGGCGTGTGACCAACCTCCAGACATATGGCCATTTTTGTGCCTGGCGTGACGCCATGTGGGAAAGGGTGGTTTTGAGGCTGCAGGTGCCAGAAAAGCCTGCAGCCCCCAGGTGTGTGGGGCTACGCAAGCGGTTCCCAAAGAGCTTTAGAACAAGGCATAGTTTTCCCTGCTGGCTCTTTGGGCGTGGGACCAGTCTCCAGACATATGGCCATTTTTGGGCCTCGCGCGGGGCCAAGTGGGAAAGGGTGGTTTTGAGGATGAAGGCTGCAGGAAAGCCTGCAACCCCCAGGTCTGTGCGGCTACGCAAGCGGTTCCCAAAGAGCTTTAGAACAAGGCATAGTTTTCCCTGCTGGCTCTTTCGGCGTGGGACCAATCTCCAGACATATGGCCATTTTTTTGCCTGGCGTGACACCAAGTGGGAAAGGGTGGTTTTGAGGCTGAAGGCAGCAGGAAGGTCTGCAGCCCCCAGGTCTGTGGGGCTACGCAAGCAGTTCCCAAAAAGCTTTAGAACAAGGCATAGTTTTCCCTGCTGGCTCTTTGGGCGTGGGACCAGTCTCCAGACATATGGCCATTTTTGGGCCTGGCGTGGCGCCAAGTGGGAAAGGGTGCCTTTGAGGCTGAAGAGAGCAGGAAAGCCTGCAGCCCCCAGGTGTGTGGGGCTACGCAAGCGGTTCCCAAAGAGCTTTAGAACAAGGCATAGTTTTCCCTGCTGTCTCTTTGGGGGTCGGACCAATCTCCAGACATATGGTCATTTTTGTGCCTGGCGCGTCGCCAAGTGGGAAAGGGTGGTTTTGAGGCTGAAGGCAGCAGGAAAGCCTGCAGCCCCCAGGTGTGTGGGGCTACGCAAGCGGTTCCCAAAGAGCTTTAGAACAAGGCATAGTTTTCCCTGCTGGCTCTTTGGGCGTGGGACCAGTCTCCAGACATATGGCCATTTTTGTGCCTGGCGTGACGCCAAGTGGGAAAGGGTGGTTTTGAGGCCGAAGGCAGCAGGAAAGCCTGCAGCCCCCAGGTCTGTGGGGCTACGCAAGCGGTTCCCAAAGAGCTTTAGAACAAGGCATAGTTTTCCCTGCTGGCTCTTTGGGTGTGGGACCAATCTCCAGACATATGGCCTTTTTTCTGCCTGGCGTGACGCCATGTGGGAAAGGGTGGTTTTGAGGCTGCAAGTGCCAGAAAAGCCTGCAGCCCCCAGGTGTGTGGGGCTACGCAAGCGGTTCCCAAAGAGCTTTAGAACAAGGCATAGTTTTCCCTGCTGGCTCTTTGAGCGTGGGACCAGTCTCCAGACATATGGCCATTTTTGGGCCTGGCGTTGCGCCAAGTGGGAAAGGGTGCCTTTGAGGCTGAAGAGAGCAGGAAAGCCTGCAGCCCCCAGGTGTGTGGGGCTACGCAAGCGGTTCCCAAAGAGCTTTAGAACAAGGCATAGTTTTCCCTGCTGTCTCTTTGGGGGTCGGACCAGTCTCCAGACATATGGTCATTTTTGTGCCTGGCACGGGGCCAAGTGGGAAAGGGTGGTTTTGAGGCTGAAGGCAGCAGGAAAGCCTGCAGCGGCCAGGTGTGTGGGGCTACGCAAGCGGTTCCCAAAGAGCTTTAGAACAAGGCATAGTTTTCCCTGCTGGCTCTATGGGCGTGTGACCAACCTCCAGACATATGGCCATTTTTGTGCCTGGCGTGACGCCATGTGGGAAAGGGTGGTTTTGAGGCTGCAGGTGCCAGAAAAGCCTGCAGCCCCCAGGTGTGTGGGGCTACGCAAGCGGTTCCCAAAGAGCTTTAGAACAAGGCATAGTTTTCCCTGCTGGCTCTGTGGCCGTGGGACCAGTCTCCAGACATATGGCCATTTTTGGGCCTAGCGCGGGGCCAAGTGGGAAAGGGTGGTTTTGAGGATGAAGGCTGCAGGAAAGCCTGCAACCCCCAGGTCTGTGCGGCTACGCAAGCGGTTCCCAAAGAGCTTTAGAACAAGGCATAGTTTTCCCTGCTGGCTCTTTGGGCGTGGGACCAACCTCCAGACATATGGCCATTTTTGTGCCTGTCGTGACACCATGTGGGAAAGGGTGGTTTTGAGGCTGCAGGTGCCAGAAAAGCCAGCAGCCCCCAGGTCTGTGGGGCTACGCAAGCAGTTCCCAAAAAGCTTTAGAACAAGGCATAGTTTTCCCTGCTGGCTCTTTGGGCGTGGGACCAGTCTCCAGACATATGGCCATTTTTGGGCCTGGCGTGGCGCCAAGTGGGAAAGGGTGCCTTTGAGGCTGAAGAGAGCAGGAAAGCATGCAGCCCTCAGGTGTGTGGGGCTACGCAAGCGGTTCCCAAAGAGCTTTAGAACAAGGCATAGTTTTCCCTGCTGGCTCTTTGGGCGTCGGACCAATCTCCAGACATATGGTCATTTTTGTGCCTGGCACGGGGCCAAGTGGGAAAGGGTGGTTTTGAGGCTGAAGGCAGCAGGAAAGCCTGCAGCCCCAAGGTCTGTGGGGCCACGCAAGCGGTTCCCAAAGAGCTTTAGAACAAGGCATAGTTTTCCCTGCTGGCTCTTTGGGCGTGGGACCAACCTCCAGACATATGGCCATTTTTGTGCCTGGCGTGACGCCATGTGGGAAAGGGTGGTTTTGAGGCCGAAGGCAGCAGGAAAGCCTGCAGCCCCCAGGTGTGTGGGGCTACGCAAGCGGTTCCCAAAGAGCTTTAGAACAAGGCATAGTTTTCCCTGCTGGCTTTTGGGCGTGGGACCAATCTCCAGACATATGGCCATTTTTGTGCCTGGCGTGACACCAAGTGGGAAAGGGTGGTTTTGAGGCTGAAGGTAGCAGGAAGGTCTGCAGCCCCCAGGTGTGTGGGGCTACGCAAGCGGTTCCCAAAGAGCTTTAGAACAAGGCATAGTTTTCCCTGCTGGCTCTTTGAGCGTGGGACCAGTCTCCAGACATATAGCCATTTTTGGGCCTCGCGCAGCGCCAAGTGGGAAAGGGTGGTTTTGAGGCTGAAGGCAGCAGGAAAGCCTGCAGCACCCAGGTGTGTGGGGCTACGCAAGCAGTTCCCAAAGAGCTTTAGAACAAGGCATAGTTTTCCCTGCTGGCTCTTTGGGCGTGGGACCAGTCTCCAGACATATGGCCATTTTTGGGCCTGGCGTGGCGCCAAGTGGGAAAGGGTGCCTTTGAGGCTGAAGAGAGCAGGAAAGCATGCAGCCACCAGGTGTGTGAGGCTACGCAAGCCGTTCCCAAAGAGCTTTAGAACAAGGCATAGTTTTCCCTGCTGGCTCTTTGGGCGTGGGACCAACCTCCAGACATATGGCCATTTTTGAGCCTGGCGCGGCACCAAGTGGGAAAGGGTGCCTTTGAGGCTGAAGGCAGCAGGAAAGCCTGCAGCCCCCAGGTGTGTGGGGCTACGCAAGCGGTTCCCAAACACCTTTAGAACAAGGCATAGTTTTCCCTGCTGGCTCTTTGGGCGTGGGACCAACCTCCAGACATATGGCCATTTTTGGGCCTGGCGTGACGCCATGTGGGAAAGGGTGGTTTTGAGGCCGAAGGCAGCAGGAAAGCCTGCAGCCCCCAGGTGTGTGGGGCTACGCAAGCGGTTCCCAAAGAGCTTTAGAACAAGGCATAGTTTTCCCTGCTGGCTCTTTGGGCGTGGGACCAGTCTCCAGACATATGGCCATTTTTGTGCCTGGTGCGACGCCAAGTGGGAAAGGGTGGTTTTGAGGCTGAAGGCAGCAGGAAAGTCTGCAGCCCGCAGGTCTGTGGGGCCTAGCAAGCGGTTCCCAAAGAGCTTTAGAACAAGGCATAGTTTTCCCTGCTGGCTCTTTGGGCGTGGGACCAGTCTCCAGAAATATAGCCATTTTTGTGCCTGGCGCTGGGCTAAGTGGGAAAGGGTGGTTTTGAGGCTGAAGGCAGCAGGAAAGCCTGTAGCCCCCAGGTCTGTGGGGCTATGCAAGCGGTTCCCAAAGAGCTTTAGAACAAGGCATAGTTTTCCCTGCTGGCTCTTTGGGCGTGGGACCAACCTCCAGACATATGGCCATTTTTGTGCCTGGCGTGACGCCATGTGGGAAAGGGTGGTTTTGAGGCTGAAGGCAGCAGGAAAGCCTGCAGCCCCCAGGTGTGTGGGGCTACGCAAGCGGTTCCCAAAGAGCTTTAGAACAAGGCATAGTTTTCCCTGCTGGCTCTTTCGGCGTGGGACCAATCTCCAGACATATGGCCATTTTTGTGCCTGGCGTGACACCAAGTGGGAAAGGGTGGTTTTGAGGCTGAAGGCAGCAGGAAAGCCTGCAGCCCCCAGGTCTGTGGGGCTACGCAAGCGGTTCCCAAAGAGCTTTAGAACAAGGCATAGTTTTCCCTGCTGGCTCTTTGGGCGTGGGACCAACCTCCAGACATATGGCCATTTTTGGGCCTGGCGTGACGCCATGTGGGAAAGGGTGGTTTTGAGGCTGAAGGCAGCAGGAAAGCCTGCAGCCCCCAGGTCTGTGGGGCTACGCAAGCGGTTCCCAAAGAGCTTTAGAACAAGGCATAGTTTTCCCTGCTGGCTCTTTGGGCGTGGGACCAACCTCCAGACATATGGCCATTTTTGGGCCTGGCGTGACGCCATGTGGGAAAGGGTGGTTTTGAGGCCGAAGGCAGCAGGAAAGCCTGCAGCCCCCAGGTGTGTGGGGCTACGCAAGCGGTTCCCAAAGAGCTTTAGAACAAGGCATAGTTTTCCCTGCTGGCTCTTTGGGTGTGGGACCAATCTCCAGACATATGGCCATTTTTCTGCCTGGCGTGACGCCATGTGGGAAAGGGTGGTTTTGAGGCTGCAGGTGCCAGAAAAGCCTGCAGCCCCCAGCTGTGTGGGGCTACGCAAGCGGTTCCCAAAGAGCTTTAGAACAAGGCATAGTTTTCCCTGCTGGCTCTTTGAGCGTGGGACCAGTCTCCAGACATATGGCCATTTTTGGGCCTGGCGTTGCGCCAAGTGGGAAAGGGTGGTTTTGAGGCTGAAGGCAGCAGGAAAGCCTGCAGCCCCCAGGTGTGTGGGGCTACGCAAGCAGTTCCCAAAAAGCTTTAGAACAAGGCATAGTTTTCCCTGCTGGCTCTTTGGGCGTGGGACCAGTCTTCAGACATATGGCCATTTTTGGGCCTGGTGTGGTGCCAAGTGGGAAAGGGTGCCTTTGAGGATGAAGGCAGCAGGAAAGCCTGCAGCCCCCAGGTGTGTGGGGCTACGCAAGCGGTTCCCAAAGAGCTTTAGAACAAGGCATAGTTTTCCCTGCTGTCTCTTTGGGGGTCGGACCAATCTCCAGACATATGGTCATTTTTGTGCCTGGCACGGAGCCAAGTGGGAAAGGGTGGTTTTGAGGCTGAAGGCAGCAGGAAAGCCTGCAGCCCCCAGGTGTGTGGGGCTACGCAAGCGGTTCCCAAAGAGCTTTAGAACAAGGCATAGTTTTCCCTGCTGGCTCTTTGGGCGTGGGACCAACCTCCAGACATATGGCCATTTTTGGGCCTGGCGTGACGCCATGTGGGAAAGGGTGGTTTTGAGGCCGAAGGCAGCAGGAAAGCCTGCAGCCCCCAGGTGTGTGGGGCTGCGCAAGCGGTTCCCAAAGAGCTTTAGAACAAGGCATAGTTTTCCCTGCTGGCTCTTTGGGCGTGGGACCAGTCTCCAGACATATGGCCATTTTTGTGCCTGGCGTGACGCCATGTGGGAAAGGGTGGTTTTGAGGCTGCAGGTGCCAGAAAAGCCTGCAGCCCCCAGGTGTGTGGGGCTACGCAAGCGGTTCCCAAAGAGCTTTAGAACAAGGCATAGTTTTCCCTGCTGGCTCTTTGGGCGTGGGACCAGTCTCCAGACATATGGCCATTTTTGGGCCTCGCGCGGGGCCAAGTGGGAAAGGGTGGTTTTGAGGATGAAGGCTGCAGGAAAGCCTGCAACCCCCAGGTCTGTGCGGCTACGCAAGCGGTTCCCAAAGAGCTTTAGAACAAGGCATAGTTTTCCCTGCTGGCTCTTTCGGCGTGGGACCAATCTCCAGACATATGGCCATTTTTGTGCCTGGCGTGACACCAAGTGGGAAAGGGTGGTTTTGAGGCTGAAGGCAGCAGGAAGGTCTGCAGCCCCCAGGTCTGTGGGGCCACGCAAGCGGTTCCCAAAGAGCTTTAGAACAAGGCATAGTTTTCCCTGCTGGCTCTTTGAGCGTGGGACCAACCTCCAGACATATGGCCATTTTTGGGCCTGGCGTGTCGCCATGTGGGAAAGGGTGGTTTTGAGGCTGAAGGCAGCAGGAAAGGCTGCAGCCCCCAGGTCTGTGGGGCTACGCAACTGGTTCCCAAGGAGCTTTAGAACAAGGCATAGTTTTCCCTGCTGGCTCTTTGGGCGTGGGACCAACCTCCAGACATATGGCCATTTTTGTGCCTGTCGTGACACCATGTGGGAAAGGGTGGTTTTGAGGCTGCAGGTGCCAGAAAAGCCTGCAGCCCCCAGGTGTGTGGGGCTACGCAAGCGGTTCCCAAAGAGCTTTAGAACAAGGCATAGTTTTCCCTGCTGGCTTTTGGGCGTGGGACCAATCTCCAGACATATGGCCATTTTTGTGCCTGGCGTGACACCAAGTGGGAAAGGGTGGTTTTGAGGCTGAAGGTAGCAGGAAGGTCTGCAGCCCCCAGGTGTGTGGGGCTACGCAAGCGGTTCCCAAAGAGCTTTAGAACAAGGCATAGTTTTCCCTGCTGGCTCTTTGAGCGTGGGACTAGTCTCCAGACATATAGCCATTTTTGGGCCTCGCGCAGCGCCAAGTGGGAAAGGGTGGTTTTGAGGCTGAAGGCAGCAGGAAAGCCTGCAGCACCCAGGTGTGTGGGGCTACGCAAGCAGTTCCCAAAGAGCTTTAGAACAAGGCATAGTTTTCCCTGCTGGCTCTTTGGGCGTGGGACCAGTCTCCAGACATATGGCCATTTTTGGGCCTGGCGTGGCGCCAAGTGGGAAAGGGTGCCTTTGAGGCTGAAGAGAGAAGGAAAGCATGCAGCCACCAGGTGTGTGAGGCTACGCAAGCCGTTCCCAAAGAGCTTTAGAACAAGGCATAGTTTTCCCTGCTGGCTCTTTGGGCGTGGGACCAACCTCCAGACATATGGCCATTTTTGAGCCTGGCGCGGCACCAAGTGGGAAAGGGTGCCTTTGAGGCTGAAGGCAGCAGGAAAGCCTGCAGCCCCCAGGTGTGTGGGGCTACGCAAGCGGTTCCCAAACACCTTTAGAACAAGGCATAGTTTTCCCTGCTGGCTCTTTGGGCGTGGGACCAACCTCCAGACATATGGCCATTTTTGGGCCTGGCGTGACGCCATGTGGGAAAGGGTGGTTTTGAGGCCGAAGGCAGCAGGAAAGCCTGCAGCCCCCAGGTGTGTGGGGCTACGCAAGCGGTTCCCAAAGAGCTTTAGAACAAGGCATAGTTTTCCCTGCTGGCTCTTTGGGCGTGGGACCAGTCTCCAGACATATGGCCATTTTTGTGCCTGGTGCGACGCCAAGTGGGAAAGGGTGGTTTTGAGGCTGAAGGCAGCAGGAAAGCCTGCAGCCCCCAGGTGTGTGGGGCTACGCAAGCGGTTCCCAAAGAGCTTTAGAACAAGGCATAGTTTTCCCTGCTGTCTCTTTGGGGGTCGGACCAATCTCCAGACATATGGTCATTTTTGTGCCTGGCACGGAGCCAAGTGGGAAAGGGTGGTTTTGAGGCTGAAGGCAGCAGGAAAGCCTGCAGCCCCCAGGTGTGTGGGGCTACGCAAGCGGTTCCCAAAGAGCTTTAGAACAAGGCATAGTTTTCCCTGCTGGCTCTTTGGGCGTGGGACCAACCTCCAGACATATGGCCATTTTTGTGCCTGGCGTGACGCCATGTGGGAAAGGGTGGTTTTGAGGCCGAAGGCAGCAGGAAATCCTGCAGCCCCCAGGTGTGTGGGGCTGCGCAAGCGGTTCCCAAAGAGCTTTAGAACAAGGCATAGTTTTCCCTGCTGGCTTTTTCGGCGTGGGAACAATCTCCAGCCATATGGCCATTTTTCTGCCTGGCGTGACGCCATGTGGGAAAGGGTGGTTTTGAGGCTGCAGGTGCCAGAAAAGCCTGCAGCCCCCAGGTGTGTGGGGCTACGCAAGCGGTTCCCAAAGAGCTTTAGAACAAGGCATAGTTTTCCCTGCTGGCTCTTTGGGCGTGGGACCAGTCTCCAGACATATGGCCATTTTTGGGCCTCGCGCGGGGCCAAGTGGGAAAGGGTGGTTTTGAGGATGAAGGCTGCAGGAAAGCCTGCAACCCCCAGGTCTGTGCGGCTACGCAAGCGGTTCCCAAAGAGCTTTAGAACAAGGCATAATTTTCCCTGCTGGCTCTTTCGGCGTGGGACCAATCTCCAGACATATGGCCATTTTTGTGCCTGGCGTGACACCAAGTGGGAAAGGGTGGTTTTGAGGCTGAAGGCAGCAGGAAGGTCTGCAGCCCCCAGGTCTGTGGGGCCACGCAAGCGGTTCCCAAAGAGCTTTAGAACAAGGCATAGTTTTCCCTGCTGGCTCTTTGAGCGTGGGACCAACCTCCAGACATATGGCCATTTTTGGGCCTGGCGCGGCGCCATGTGGGAAAGGGTGGTTTTGAGGCTGAAGGCAGCAGGAAAGGCTGCAGCCCCCAGGTCTGTGGGGCTACGCAACTGGTTCCCAAAGAGCTTTAGAACAAGGCATAGTTTTCCCTGCTGGCTCTTTGGGCGTGGGACCAACCTCCAGACATATGGCCATTTTTGTGCCTGTCGTGACACCATGTGGGAAAGGGTGGTTTTGAGGCTGCAGGTGCCAGAAAAGCCTGCAGCCCCCAGGTGTGTGGGGCTACGCAAGTGGTTCCCAAAGAGCTTTAGAACAAGGCATAGTTTTCCCTGCTGGCTCTTTGAGCGTGGGACCAGTCTCCAGACATATGGCCATTTTTGGGCCTGGCGTGGCGCCAAGTGGGAAAGGGTGCCTTTGAGGCTGAAGAGAGCAGGAAAGCCTGCAGCCCCCAGGTGTGTGGGGCTACGCAAGCGGTTCCCAAAGAGCTTTAGAACAAGGCATAGTTTTCCCTGCTGTCTCTTTGGGGGTCGGACCAATCTCCAGACATATGGTCATTTTTGTGCCTGGCGCGTCGCCAAGTGGGAAAGGGTGGTTTTGAGGCTGAAGGCAGCAGGAAAGCCTGCAGCCCCCAGCTCTGTGGGGCTACGCAAGCGGTTCCCAAAGAGCTTTAGAACAAGGCATAGTTTTCCCTGCTGGCTCTTTGGGCGTGGGACCAGTCTCCAGACATATGGCCATTTTTGTGCCTGGCGTGACGCCATGTGGGAAAGGGTGGTTTTGAGGCCGAAGGCAGCAGGAAAGCCTGCAGCCCCCAGGTGTGTGGGGCTACGCAAGCGGTTCCCAAAGAGCTTTAGAACAAGGCATAGTTTTCCCTGCTGGCTCTTTGGGCGTGGGACCAATCTCCAGCCATATGGCCATTTTTGTGCCTGGCGTGACGCCATGTCGGAAAGGGTGGTTTTGAGGCTGAAGGCAGCAGGAAAGCCTGCAGCCCCCAGGTGTGTGGGGCTACGCAAGCGGTTCCCAAAGAGCTTTAGAACAAGGCATAGTTTTCCCTGCTGGCTCTTTCGGCGTGGGACCAGTCTCCAGACATATGGCCATTTTTGGGCCTCGCGCGGGGCCAAGTGGGAAAGGGTGGTTTTGAGGTTGAAGGCAGCAGGAAAGCCTGCAGCCCCCAGTGTGTGGGGCTACGCAAGCGGTTCCCAAAGAGCTTTAGTACAAGGCATAGTTTTCCCTGCTGGCTCTTTGGGCGTGGGACCAATCTCCAGACATATGGCCATTTTTGTGCCTGGCGTGACACCAAGTGGGAAAGGGTGGTTTTGAGTCTGAAGAGAGCAGGAAAGCCTGCAGCCCCCAGGTGTGTGGGGCTACGCAAGCGGTTCCCAAAGAGCTTTAGAACAAGGCATAGTTTTCCCTGCTGGCTCTTTGGGCGTGTGACCAACCTCCAGACATATGGCCATTTTTGTGCCTGGCGTGACGCCATGTGGGAAAGGGTGGTTTTGAGGCTGCAGGTGCCAGAAAAGCCTGCAGCCCCCAGGTGTGTGGGGCTACGCAAGCGGTTCCCAAAGAGCTTTAGAACAAGGCATAGTTTTCCCTGCTGGCTCTGTTGCCGTGGGACCAGTCTCCAGACATATGGCCATTTTTGGGCCTAGCGCGGGGCCAAGTGGGAAAGGGTGGTTTTGAGGATGAAGGCTGCAGGAAAGCCTGCAACCCCCAGGTCTGTGCGGCTACGCAAGCGGTTCCCAAAGAGCTTTAGAACAAGGCATAGTTTTCCCTGCTGGCTCTTTGGGCGTGGGACCAACCTCCAGACATATGGCCATTTTTGTGCCTGTCGTGACACCATGTGGGAAAGGGTGGTTTTGAGGCTGCAGGTGCCAGAAAAGCCAGCAGCCCCCAGGTCTGTGGGGCTACGCAAGCAGTTCCCAAAAAGCTTTAGAACAAGGCATAGTTTTCCCTGCTGTCTCTTTGGGGGTCGGACCAATCTCCAGACATATGGTCATTTTTGTGCCTGGCGCGTCGCCAAGTGGGAAAGGGTGGTTTTGAGGCTGAAGGCAGCAGGAAAGCCTGCAGCCCCCAGCTCTGTGGGGCTACGCAAGCGGTTCCCAAAGAGCTTTAGAACAAGGCATAGTTTTCCCTGCTGGCTCTTTGGGCGTGGGACCAGTCTCCAGACATATGGCCATTTTTGTGCCTGGCGTGACGCCATGTGGGAAAGGGTGGTTTTGAGGCCGAAGGCAGCAGGAAAGCCTGCAGCCCCCAGGTGTGTGGGGCTACGCAAGCGGTTCCCAAAGAGCTTTAGAACAAGGCATAGTTTTCCCTGCTGGCTCTTTCGGCGTGGGACCAATCTCCAGCCATATGGCCATTTTTGTGCCTGGCGTGACGCCATGTCGGAAAGGGTGGTTTTGAGGCTGAAGGCAGCAGGAAAGCCTGCAGCCCCCAGGTGTGTGGGGCTACGCAAGCGGTTCCCAAAGAGCTTTAGAACAAGGCATAGTTTTCCCTGCTGGCTCTGTGGCCGTGGGACCAGTCTCCAGACATATGGCCATTTTTGGGCCTCGCGCGGGGCCAAGTGGGAAAGGGTGGTTTTGAGGTTGAAGGCAGCAGGAAAGCCTGCAGCCCCCAGTGTGTGGGGCTACGCAAGCGGTTCCCAAAGAGCTTTAGTACAAGGCATAGTTTTCCCTGCTGGCTCTTTGGGCGTGGGACCAATCTCCAGACATATGGCCATTTTTGTGCCTGGCGTGACACCAAGTGGGAAAGGGTGGTTTTGAGTCTGAAGAGAGCAGGAAAGCCTGCAGCCCCCAGGTGTGTGGGGCTACGCAAGCGGTTCCCAAAGAGCTTTAGAACAAGGCATAGTTTTCCCTGCTGGCTCTTTGGGCGTGTGACCAACCTCCAGACATATGGCCATTTTTGTGCCTGGCGTGACGCCATGTGGGAAAGGGTGGTTTTGAGGCTGCAGGTGCCAGAAAAGCCTGCAGCCCCCAGGTGTGTGGGGCTACGCAAGCGGTTCCCAAAGAGCTTTAGAACAAGGCATAGTTTTCCCTGCTGGCTCTGTTGCCGTGGGACCAGTCTCCAGACATATGGCCATTTTTGGGGCTAGCGCGGGGCCAAGTGGGAAAGGGTGGTTTTGAGGATGAAGGCTGCAGGAAAGCCTGCAACCCCCAGGTCTGTGCGGCTACGCAAGCGGTTCCCAAAGAGCTTTAGAACAAGGCATAGTTTTCCCTGCTGGCTCTTTGGGCGTGGGACCAACCTCCAGACATATGGCCATTTTTGTGCCTGTCGTGACACCATGTGGGAAAGGGTGGTTTTGAGGCTGCAGGTGCCAGAAAAGCCAGCAGCCCCCAGGTCTGTGGGGCTACGCAAGCAGTTCCCAAAAAGCTTTAGAACAAGGCATAGTTTTCCCTGCTGGCTCTTTGGGCGTGGGACCAGTCTCCAGACATATGGCCATTTTTGGGCCTGGCGTGGCGCCAAGTGGGAAAGGGTGCCTTTGAGGCTGAAGAGAGCAGGAAAGCCTGCAGCCCTCAGGTGTGTGGGGCTACGCAAGCGGTTCCCAAAGAGCTTTAGAACAAGGCATAGTTTTCCCTGCTGGCTCTTTGGGCGTCGGACCAATCTCCAGACATATGGTCATTTTTTTGCCTGGCACGGGGCCAAGTGGGAAAGGGTGGTTTTGAGGCTGAAGGCAGCAGGAAAGCCTGCAGCCCCCAGGTGTGTGGGGCTACGCAAGCGGTTCCCAAAGAGCTTTAGAACAAGGCATAGTTTTCCCTGCTGGCTCTTTGGGCGTGGGACCAACCTCCAGACATATGGCCATTTTTGTGCCTGGCGTGACGCCATGTGGGAAAGGGTGGTTTTGAGGCCGAAGGCAGCAGGAAAGCCTGCAGCCCCCAGGTGTGTGGGGCTACGCAAGCGGTTCCCAAAGAGCTTTAGAACAAGGCATAGTTTTCCCTGCTGGCTCTGTGGCCGTGGGACCAGTCTCCAGACATATGGCCATTTTTGGGCCTCGCGCGGGGCCAAGTGGGAAAGGGTGGTTTTGAGGTTGAAGGCAGCAGGAAAGCCTGCAGCCCCCAGTGTGTGGGGCTACGCAAGCGGTTCCCAAAGAGCTTTAGTACAAGGCATAGTTTTCCCTGCTGGCTCTTTGGGCGTGGGACCAATCTCCAGACATATGGCCATTTTTGTGCCTGGCGTGACACCAAGTGGGAAAGGGTGGTTTTGAGTCTGAAGAGAGCAGGAAAGCCTGCAGCCCCCAGGTGTGTGGGGCTACGCAAGCGGTTCCCAAAGAGCTTTAGAACAAGGCATAGTTTTCCCTGCTGGCTCTTTGGGCGTGTGACCAACCTCCAGACATATGGCCATTTTTGTGCCTGGCGTGACGCCATGTGGGAAAGGGTGGTTTTGAGGCTGCAGGTGCCAGAAAAGCCTGCAGCCCCCAGGTGTGTGGGGCTACGCAAGCGGTTCCCAAAGAGCTTTAGAACAAGGCATAGTTTTCCCTGCTGGCTCTGTTGCCGTGGGACCAGTCTCCAGACATATGGCCATTTTTGGGCCTAGCGCGGGGCCAAGTGGGAAAGGGTGGTTTTGAGGATGAAGGCTGCAGGAAAGCCTGCAACCCCCAGGTCTGTGCGGCTACGCAAGCGGTTCCCAAAGAGCTTTAGAACAAGGCATAGTTTTCCCTGCTGGCTCTTTGGGCGTGGGACCAACCTCCAGACATATGGCCATTTTTGTGCCTGTCGTGACACCATGTGGGAAAGGGTGGTTTTGAGGCTGCAGGTGCCAGAAAAGCCAGCAGCCCCCAGGTCTGTGGGGCTACGCAAGCAGTTCCCAAAAAGCTTTAGAACAAGGCATAGTTTTCCCTGCTGGCTCTTTGGGCGTGGGACCAGTCTCCAGACATATGGCCATTTTTGGGCCTGGCGTGGCGCCAAGTGGGAAAGGGTGCCTTTGAGGCTGAAGAGAGCAGGAAAGCCTGCAGCCCTCAGGTGTGTGGGGCTACGCAAGCGGTTCCCAAAGAGCTTTAGAACAAGGCATAGTTTTCCCTGCTGGCTCTTTGGGCGTCGGACCAATCTCCAGACATATGGTCATTTTTTTGCCTGGCACGGGGCCAAGTGGGAAAGGGTGGTTTTGAGGCTGAAGGCAGCAGGAAAGCCTGCAGCCCCCAGGTGTGTGGGGCTACGCAAGCGGTTCCCAAAGAGCTTTAGAACAAGGCATAGTTTTCCCTGCTGGCTCTTTGGGCGTGGGACCAACCTCCAGACATATGGCCATTTTTGTGCCTGGCGTGACGCCATGTGGGAAAGGGTGGTTTTGAGGCCGAAGGCAGCAGGAAAGCCTGCAGCCCCCAGGTGTGTGGGGCTACGCAAGCGGTTCCCAAAGAGCTTTAGAACAAGGCATAGTTTTCCCTGCTGGCTCTGTGGCCGTGGGACCAGTCTCCAGACATATGGCCATTTTTGGGCCTCGCGCGGGGCCAAGTGGGAAAGGGTGGTTTTGAGGTTGAAGGCAGCAGGAAAGCCTGCAGCCCCCAGTGTGTGGGGCTACGCAAGCGGTTCCCAAAGAGCTTTAGTACAAGGCATAGTTTTCCCTGCTGGCTCTTTGGGCGTGGGACCAATCTCCAGACATATGGCCATTTTTGTGCCTGGCGTGACACCAAGTGGGAAAGGGTGGTTTTGAGTCTGAAGAGAGCAGGAAAGCCTGCAGCCCCCAGGTGTGTGGGGCTACGCAAGCGGTTCCCAAAGAGCTTTAGAACAAGGCATAGTTTTCCCTGCTGGCTCTTTGGGCGTGTGACCAACCTCCAGACATATGGCCATTTTTGTGCCTGGCGTGACGCCATGTGGGAAAGGGTGGTTTTGAGGCTGCAGGTGCCAGAAAAGCCTGCAGCCCCCAGGTGTGTGGGGCTACGCAAGCGGTTCCCAAAGAGCTTTAGAACAAGGCATAGTTTTCCCTGCTGGCTCTGTTGCCGTGGGACCAGTCTCCAGACATATGGCCATTTTTGGGCCTAGCGCGGGGCCAAGTGGGAAAGGGTGGTTTTGAGGATGAAGGCTGCAGGAAAGCCTGCAACCCCCAGGTCTGTGCGGCTACGCAAGCGGTTCCCAAAGAGCTTTAGAACAAGGCATAGTTTTCCCTGCTGGCTCTTTGGGCGTGGGACCAGCCTCCAGACATATGGCCATTTTTGTGCCTGTCGTGACACCATGTGGGAAAGGGTGGTTTTGAGGCTGCAGGTGCCAGAAAAGCCAGCAGCCCCCAGGTCTGTGGGGCTACGCAAGCAGTTCCCAAAAAGCTTTAGAACAAGGCATAGTTTTCCCTGCTGGCTCTTTGGGCGTGGGACCAGTCTCCAGACATATGGCCATTTTTGGGCCTGGCGTGGCGCCAAGTGGGAAAGGGTGCCTTTGAGGCTGAAGAGAGCAGGAAAGCCTGCAGCCCTCAGGTGTGTGGGGCTACGCAAGCGGTTCCCAAAGAGCTTTAGAACAAGGCATAGTTTTCCCTGCTGGCTCTTTGGGCGTCGGACCAATCTCCAGACATATGGTCATTTTTTTGCCTGGCACGGGGCCAAGTGGGAAAGGGTGGTTTTGAGGCTGAAGGCAGCAGGAAAGCCTGCAGCCCCCAGGTGTGTGGGGCTACGCAAGCGGTTCCCAAAGAGCTTTAGAACAAGGCATAGTTTTCCCTGCTGGCTCTTTGGGCGTGGGACCAACCTCCAGACATATGGCCATTTTTGTGCCTGGCGTGACGCCATGTGGGAAAGGGTGGTTTTGAGGCCGAAGGCAGCAGGAAAGCCTGCAGCCCCCAGGTGTGTGGGGCTACGCAAGCGGTTCCCAAAGAGCTTTAGAACAAGGCATAGTTTTCCCTGCCGGCTCTTTGGGTGTGGGACCAATCTCCAGACATATGGCCATTTTTGTGCCTGGCGTGACACCAAGTGGGAAAGGGTGGTTTTGAGGCTGAAGGCAGCAGGAAGGTCTGCAGCCCCCAGGTGTGTGGGGCTACGCAAGCGGTTCCCAAAGAGCTTTAGAACAAGGCATAGTTTTCCCTGCTGGCTCTTTGAGCGTGGGACCAGTCTCCAGACATATAGCCATTTTTGTGCCTCGCGCAGCGCCAAGTGGGAAAGGGTGGTTTTGAGGCTGAAGGCAGCAGGAAAGCCTGCAGCACCCAGGTGTGTGGGGATACGCAAGCAGTTCCCAAAGAGCTTTAGAACAAGGCATAGTTTTCCCTGCTGGCTCTTTGGGCGTGTGACCAGTCTCCAGACATATGGCCATTTTTGGGCCTGGCGTGGCGCCAAGTGGGAAAGGGTGCCTTTGAGGCTGAAGAGAGCAGGAAAGCATGCAGCCACCAGGTGTGTGAGGCTACGCAAGCCGTTCCCAAAGAGCTTTAGAACAAGGCATAGTTTTCCCTGCTGGCTCTTTGGGCGTGGGACCAACCTCCAGACATATGGCCATTTTTGAGCCTGGCGCGGCACCAAGTGGGAAAGGGTGCCTTTGAGGCTGAATGCAGCAGGAAAGCCTGCAGCCCCCAGGTGTGTGGGGCTACGCAAGCGGTTCCCAAAGAGCTTTAGAACAAGGCATGGTTTTCCCTGCTGGCTCTTTGGGCGTGGGACCAACCTCCAGACATATGGCCATATTTGTGCCTGGCGCGGCGCCAAGTGGGAAAGGGTGGTTTTGAGGCTGAAGGCAGCAGGAGAGCCTGCAGCCCCAAGGTCTGTGGGGCTACGCAAGCGGTTCCCAAAGAGCTTTAGAACAAGGCATAGTTTTCCCTGCTGGCTCTTTGGGCGTGGGACCAACCTCCAGACATATGGCCATTTTTGGGCCTGGCGTGGCGCCAAGTGGGAAAGGGTGTTTTTGAGGCTGAAGACAGCAGGAAAGCCTGCAGCCCCCAGGTGTGTGGGGCTACGCAAGCGGTTCCCAAACACCTTTAGAACAAGGCATAGTTTTCCCTGCTGGCTCTTTGGGTGTGGGACCAGTCTCCAGACATATGGCCATTTTTGTGCCTGGTGCGACGCCAAGTGGGAAAGGGTGGTTTTGAGGCTGAAGGCAGCAGGAAAGTCTGCAGCCCGCAGGTCTGTGGGGCCAAGCAAGCGGTTCCCAAAGAGCTTTAGAACAAGGCATAGTTTTCCCTGCTGGCTCTTTGGGCGTGGGACCAGTCTCCAGAAATATAGCCATTTTTGTGCCTGGCGCTGGGCTAAGTGGGAAAGGGTGGTTTTGAGGCTGAAGGCAGCAGGAAAGCCTGTAGCCCCCAGGTGTGTGGGGCTACGCAAGCGGTTCCCGAAGAGCTTTAGAACAAGGCATAGTTTTCCCTGCTGGCTCTTTGGGCGTGGGACCAACCTCCAGACATATGGCCATTTTTGTGCCTGGCGTAACGCCATGTGGGAAAGGGTGGTTTTGAGGCCGAAGGCAGCAGGAAAGCCTGCAGCCCCCAGGTGTGTGGGGCTACGCAAGCGGTTCCCAAAGAGCTTTAGAACAAGGCATAGTTTTCCCTGCTGTCTCTTTGGGGGTCGGACCAATCTCCAGACATATGGTCATTTTTCTGCCTGGCGTGACGCCATGTGGGAAAGGGTGGTTTTGAGGCTGAAGGCAGCAGGAAAGCCTGCAGCCCCCAGGTGTGTGGGGCTACGCAAGCGGTTCCCAAAGAGCTTTAGAACAAGGCATAGTTTTCCCTGCTGGCTCTTTGGGCGTGGGACCAGTCTCCAGACATATGGCCATTTTTGTGCCTGGCGTGACGCCATGTAGGAAAGGGTGGTTTTGAGGCCGAAGGCAGCAGGAAAGCCTGCAGCCCCCAGGTGTGTGGGGCTACGCAAGCGGTTCCCAAAGAGCTTTAGAACAAGGCATAGTTTTCCCTGCTGGCTTTTTCGGCGTGGGAACAATCTCCAGCCATAGGGCCATTTTTCTGCCTGGCGTGACGCCATGTGGGAAAGGGTGGTTTTGAGGCTGCAGGTGCCAGAAAAGCCTGCAGCCCCCAGGTGTGTGGGGCTACGCAAGCGGTTCCCAAAGAGCTTTAGAACAAGGCATAGTTTTCCCTGCTGGCTCTGTGGCCGTGGGACCAGTCTCCAGACATATGGCCATTTTTGGGCCTCGCGCGGGGCCAAGTGGGAAAGGGTGGTTTTGAGGCCGAACGCAGCAGGAAAGCCTGCAGCCCCCAGGTGTGTGGGGCTACGCAAGCGGTTCCCAAAGAGCTTTAGTACAAGGCATAGTTTTCCCTGCTGGCTCTTTGGGCGTGGGACCAATCTCCAGACATATGGCCATTTTTGTGCCTGGCGTGACACCAAGTGGGAAAGGGTGGTTTTGAGGCTGAAGGCAGCAGGAAAGCCTGCAGCCCCCAGGTGGGTGGGGCTACGCAAGCCGTTCCCAAAGAGCTTTAGAACAAGGCATAGTTTTCCGTGCTGGCTCTTTGGGCGTGTGACCAACCTCCAGACATATGGCCATTTTTGTGCCTGGCGTGACGCCATGTGGGAAAGGGTGGTTTTGAGGCTGCAGGTGCCAGAAAAGCCTGCAGCCCCCAGCTGTGTGGGGCTACGCAAGCGGTTCCCAAAGAGCTTTAGAACAAGGCATAGTTTTCCCTGCTGGCTCTTTGGGCGTGGGACCAGTCTCCAGACATATGGCCATTTTTGGGCCTCGCGCGGGGCCAAGTGGGAAAGGGTGGTTTTGAGGATGAAGGCTGCAGGAAAGCCTGCAACCCCCAGGTCTGTGCGGCTACGCAAGCGGTTCCCAAAGAGCTTTAGAACAAGGCATAGTTTTCCCTGCTGGCTCTTTCGGCGTGGGACCAATCTCCAGACATATGGCCATTTTTTTGCCTGGCGTGACACCAAGTGGGAAAGGGTGGTTTTGAGGCTGAAGGCAGCAGGAAGGACTGCAGCCCCCAGGTCTGTGGGGCCACGCAAGCGGTTCCCAAAGAGCTTTAGAACAAGGCATAGTTTTCCCTGCTGGCTCTTTGAGCGTGGGACCAACCTCCAGACATATGGCCATTTTTGGGCCTGGCGCGGCGCCATGTGGGAAAGGGTGGTTTTGAGGCTGAAGGCAGCAGGAAAGGCTGCAGCCCCCAGGTCTGTGGGGCTACGCAACTGGTTCCCAAAGAGCTTTAGAACAAGGCATAGTTTTCCCTGCTGGCTCTTTGGGCGTGGGACCAACCTCCAGACATATGGCCATTTTTGTGCCTGTCGTGACACCATGTGGGAAAGGGTGGTTTTGAGGCTGCAGGTGCCAGAAAAGCCTGCAGCCCCCAGGTGTGTGGGGCTACGCAAGTGGTTCCCAAAGAGCTTTAGAACAAGGCATAGTTTTCCCTGCTGGCTCTTTGAGCGTGGGACCAGTCTCCAGACATATGGCCATTTTTGGGCCTGGCGTGGCGCCAAGTGGGAAAGGGTGGTTTTGAGGCTGAAGGCAGCAGGAAAGCCTGCAGCCCCCAGGTGTGTGGGGCTACGCAAGCAGTTCCCAAAAAGCTTTAGAACAAGGCATAGTTTTCCCTGCTGGCTCTTTGGGCGTGGGACCAGTCTCCAGACATATGGCCATTTTTGGGCCTGGCGTGGCTCCAAGTGGGAAAGGGTGCCTTTGAGGCTGAAGAGAGCAGGAAAGCCTGCAGCCCCCAGGTGTGTGGGGCTACGCAAGCGGTTCCCAAAGAGCTTTAGAACAAGGCATAGTTTTCCCTGCTGTCTCTTTGGGGGTCGGACCAATCTCCAGACATATGGTCATTTTTGTGCCTGGCGCGTCGCCAAGTGGGAAAGGGTGGTTTTGAGGCTGAAGGCAGCAGGAAAGCCTGCAGCCCCCAGGTGTGTGCGGCTACGCAAGCGGTTCCCAAAGAGCTTTAGAACAAGGCATAGTTTTCCCTGCTGGCTCTTTGGGCGTGGGACCAGTCTCCAGACATATGGCCATTTTTGTGCCTGGCGTGACGCCATGTGGGAAAGGGTGGTTTTGAGGCCGAAGGCAGCAGGAAAGCCTGCAGCCCCCAGGTGTGTGGGGCTACGCAAGCGGTTCCCAAAGAGCTTTAGAACAAGGCATAGTTTTCCCTGCTGGCTCTTTGGGCGTGGGACCAATCTCCAGCCATATGGCCATTTTTGTGCCTGGCGTGACGCCATGTGGGAAAGGGTGGTTTTGAGGCTGAAGGCAGCAGGAAAGCCTGCAGCCCCCAGGTGTGTGGGGCTACGCAAGCGGTTCCCAAAGAGCTTTAGAACAAGGCATAGTTTTCCCTGCTGGCTCTGTGGCCGTGGGACCAGTCTCCAGACATATGGCCATTTTTGGGCCTCGCGCGGGGCCAAGTGGGAAAGGGTGGTTTTGAGGTTGAAGGCAGCAGGAAAGCCTGCAGCCCCCAGGTGTGTGGGGCTACGCAAGCGGTTCCCAAAGAGCTTTAGTACAAGGCATAGTTTTCCCTGCTGGCTCTTTGGGCGTGGGACCAATCTCCAGACATATGGCCATTTTTGTGCCTGGCGTGACACCAAGTGGGAAAGGGTGGTTTTGAGTCTGAAGAGAGCAGGAAAGCCTGCAGCCCCCAGGTGTGTGGGGCTACGCAAGCGGTTCCCAAAGAGCTTTAGAACAAGGCATAGTTTTCCCTGCTGGCTCTTTGGGCGTGTGACCAACCTCCAGACATATGGCCATTTTTGTGCCTGGCGTGACGCCATGTGGGAAAGGGTGGTTTTGAGGCTGCAGGTGCCAGAAAAGCCTGCAGCCCCCAGGTGTGTGGGGCTACGCAAGCGGTTCCCAAAGAGCTTTAGAACAAGGCATAGTTTTCCCTGCTGGCTCTGTGGCCGTGGGACCAGTCTCCAGACATATGGCCATTTTTGGGCCTAGCGCGGGGCCAAGTGGGAAAGGGTGGTTTTGAGGATGAAGGCTGCAGGAAAGCCTGCAACCCCCAGGTCTGTGCGGCTACGCAAGCGGTTCCCAAAGAGCTTTAGAACAAGGCATAGTTTTCCCTGCTGGCTCTTTGGGCGTGGGACCAACCTCCAGACATATGGCCATTTTTGTGCCTGTCGTGACACCATGTGGGAAAGGGTGGTTTTGAGGCTGCAGGTGCCAGAAAAGCCAGCAGCCCCCAGGTCTGTGGGGCTACGCAAGCAGTTCCCAAAAAGCTTTAGAACAAGGCATAGTTTTCCCTGCTGGCTCTTTGGGCGTGGGACCAGTCTCCAGACATATGGCCATTTTTGGGCCTGGCGTGGCGCCAAGTGGGAAAGGGTGCCTTTGAGGCTGAAGAGAGCAGGAAAGCCTGCAGCCCTCAGGTGTGTGGGGCTACGCAAGCGGTTCCCAAAGAGCTTTAGAACAAGGCATAGTTTTCCCTGCTGGCTCTTTGGGCGTCGGACCAATCTCCAGACATATGGTCATTTTTGTGCCTGGCACGGGGCCAAGTGGGAAAGGGTGGTTTTGAGGCTGAAGGCAGCAGGAAAGCCTGCAGCCCCCAGGTCTGTGGGGCTACGCAAGCGGTTCCCAAAGAGCTTTAGAACAAGGCATAGTTTTCCCTGCTGGCTCTTTGGGCGTGGGACCAACCTCCAGACATATGGCCATTTTTGTGCCTGGCGTGACGCCATGTGGGAAAGGGTGGTTTTGAGGCCGAAGGCAGCAGGAAAGCCTGCAGCCCCCAGGTGTGTGGGGCTACGCAAGCGGTTCCCAAAGAGCTTTAGAACAAGGCATAGTTTTCCCTGCTGGCTCTTTGGGCGTGGGACCAATCTCCAGACATATGGCCATTTTTGTGCCTGGCGTGACACCAAGTGGGAAAGGGTGGTTTTGAGGCTGAAGGCAGCAGGAAGGTCTGCAGCCCCCAGGTGTGTGGGGCTACGCAAGCGGTTCCCAAAGAGCTTTAGAACAAGGCATAGTTTTCCCTGCTGGCTCTTTGAGCGTGGGACCAGTCTCCAGACATATAGCCATTTTTGGGCCTCGCGCAGCGCCAAGTGGGAAAGGGTGGTTTTGAGGCTGAAGGCAGCAGGAAAGCCTGCAGCACCCAGGTGTGTGGGGATACGCAAGCAGTTCCCAAAGAGCTTTAGAACAAGGCATAGTTTTCCCTGCTGGCTCTTTGGGCGTGTGACCAGTCTCCAGACATATGGCCATTTTTGGGCCTGGCGTGGCGCCAAGTGGGAAAGGGTGCCTTTGAGGCTGAAGAGAGCAGGAAAGCATGCAGCCACCAGGTGTGTGAGGCTACGCAAGCCGTTCCCAAAGAGCTTTAGAACAAGGCATAGTTTTCCCTGCTGGCTCTTTGGGCGTGGGACCAACCTCCAGACATATGGCCATTTTTGAGCCTGGCGCGGCACCAAGTGGGAAAGGGTGCCTTTGAGGCTGAAGGCAGCAGGAAAGCCTGCAGCCCCCAGGTGTGTGGGGCTACGCAAGCGGTTCCCAAAGAGCTTTAGAACAAGGCATGGTTTTCCCTGCTGGCTCTTTGGGCGTGGGACCAACCTCCAGACATATGGCCATATTTGTGCCTGGCGCGGCGCCAAGTGGGAAAGGGTGGTTTTGAGGCTGAAGGCAGCAGGAGAGCCTGCAGCCCCCAGGTGTGTGGGGCTACGCAAGCGGTTCCCAAAGAGCTTTAGAACAAGGCATAGTTTTCCCTGCTGGCTCTTTGGGCGTGGGACCAACCTCCAGACATATGGCCATTTTTGGGCCTGGCGTGGCGCCAAGTGGGAAAGGGTGTTTTTGAGGCTGAAGACAGCAGGAAAGCCTGCAGCCCCCAGGTGTGTGGGGCTACGCAAGCGGTTCCCAAACACCTTTAGAACAAGGCATAGTTTTCCCTGCTGGCTCTTTGGGCGTGGGACCAGTCTCCAGACATATGGCCATTTTTGTGCCTGGTGCGACGCCAAGTGGGAAAGGGTGGTTTTGAGGCTGAAGGCAGCAGGAAAGTCTGCAGCCCGCAGGTCTGTGGGGCCAAGCAAGCGGTTCCCAAAGAGCTTTAGAACAAGGCATAGTTTTCCCTGCTGGCTCTTTGGGCGTGGGACCAGTCTCCAGAAATATAGCCATTTTTGTGCCTGGCGCTGGGCTAAGTGGGAAAGGGTGGTTTTGAGGCTGAAGGCAGCAGGAAAGCCTGTAGCCCCCAGGTGTGTGGGGCTACGCAAGCGGTTCCCGAAGAGCTTTAGAACAAGGCATAGTTTTCCCTGCTGGCTCTTTGGGCGTGGGACCAACCTCCAGACATATGGCCATTTTTGTGCCTGGCGTAACGCCATGTGGGAAAGGGTGGTTTTGAGGCCGAAGGCAGCAGGAAAGCCTGCAGCCCCCAGGTGTGTGGGGCTACGCAAGCGGTTCCCAAAGAGCTTTAGAACAAGGCATAGTTTTCCCTGCTGGCTCTTTGGGTGTGGGACCAATCTCCAGACATATGGCCATTTTTCTGCCTGGCGTGACGCCATGTGGGAAAGGGTGGTTTTGAGGCTGCAGGTGCCAGAAAAGCCTGCAGCCCCCAGCTGTGTGGGGCTACGCAAGCGGTTCCCAAAGAGCTTTAGAACAAGGCATAGTTTTCCCTGCTGGCTCTTTGAGCGTGGGACCAGTCTCCAGACATATGGCCATTTTTGGGCCTGGCGTGGCGCCAATTGGGAAAGGGTGCCTTTGAGGCTGAAGAGAGCAGGAAAGCCTGCAGCCCCCAGGTGTGTGGGGCTACGCAAGCGGTTCCCAAAGAGCTTTAGAACAAGGCATAGTTTTCCCTGCTGGCTCTTTGGGCGTCGGACCAATCTCCAGACATATGGTCATTTTTGTGCCTGGCACGGGGCCAAGTGGGAAAGGGTGGTTTTGAGGCTGAAGGCAGCAGGAAAGCCTGCAGCCCCCAGGTGTGTGGGGCTACGCAAGCGGTTCCCAAAGAGCTTTAGAACAAGGCATAGTTTTCCCTGCTGGCTCTTTGGGCGTGGGACCAGTCTCCAGACATATGGCCATTTTTGTGCCTGGCGTGACGCCATGTGGGAAAGGGTGGTTTTGAGGCCGAAGGCAGCAGGAAAGCCTGCAGCCCCCAGGTGTGTGGGGCTACGCAAGCGGTTCCCAAAGAGCTTTAGAACAAGGCATAGTTTTCCCTGCTGGCTCTTTGGGCGTGGGACCAATCTCCAGCCATATCGCCATTTTTCTGCCTGGCGTGACGCCATGTGGGAAAGGGTGGTTTTGAGGCTGCAGGTGCCAGAAAAGCCTGCAGCCCCCAGGTGTGTGGGGCTACGCAAGCGGTTCCCAAAGAGCTTTAGAACAAGGCATAGTTTTCCCTGCTGGCTCTTTGGGCGTGGGACCAGTCTCCAGACATATGGCCATTTTTGGGCCTCGCGCGGGGCCAAGTGGGAAAGGGTGTTTTTGAGGCTGAAGGCAGCACGAAAGCCTGCAGCCCCCAGGTGTGTGGGGCTACGCAAGCGGTTCCCAAAGAGCTTTAGTACAAGGCATAGTTTTCCCTGCTGGCTCTTTGGGCGTGGGACCAATCTCCAGACATATGGCCATTTTTGTGCCTGGCGTGACACCATGTGGGAAAGGGTGGTTTTGAGGCTGAAGAGAGCAGGAAAGCCTGCAGCCCCCAGGTGTGTGGGGCTACGCAAGCCGTTCCCAAAAAGCTTTAGAACAAGGCATAGTTTTCCCTGCTGGCTCTTTGGGCGTGGGACCAACCTCCAGACATATGGCCATTTTTCTGCCTGGCGTGACGCCATGTGGGAAAGGGTGGTTTTGAGGCTGCAGGTGCCAGAAAAGCCTGCAGCCCCCAGGTGTGTGGGGCTACGCAAGCGGTTCCCAAAGAGCTTTAGAACAAGGCATAGTTTTCCCTGCTGGCTCTGTGGCCGTGGGACCAGTCTCCAGACATATGGCCATTTTTGGGCCTCGCGCGGGGTCAAGTGGGAAAGGGTGGTTTGAGGCTGAAGGCTGCAGGAAAGCCTGCAACCCCCAGTTCTGTGCGGCTACGCAAGCGGTTCCCAAAGAGCTTTAGAACAAGGCATAGTTTTCCCTGCTGGCTCTTTCGGCGTGGGACCAATCTCCAGACATATGGCCATTTTTTTTCCTCGCGTGACACCAAGTGGGAAAGGGTGGTTTTGAGGCTGAAGGCAGCAGGAAGGTCTCCAGCCCCCAGGTCTGTGGGGCCACGCAAGCGGTTCCCAAAGAGCTTTAGAACAAGGCATAGTTTTCCCTGCTGGCTTTTTCGGCGTGTGACCAGTCTCCAGAAAAATAGCCATTTTTGTGCCTGGCGCGACGCCAAGTGGGACAGGGTGGTTTTGAGGCTGAAGGCAGCAGGAAAGCCTGCATCCCCCAGGTCTGTGGGGCCACGCAAGCGGTTCCCAAAGAGCTTTAGAACAAGGCATAGTTTTCCCTGCTGTCTCTTAGGGCGTGGGACCAATCTCCAGACATATGGCCATTTTTGTGCCTGGCGCGGTTCCAAGTGGGAAAGGGTGGTTTTGAGGCTGAAGGCAGCAGGAAAGCCTGCACCCCCCAGGTCTGTGGGGCCACGCAAGCGGTTCCCAAAGAGCTTTAGAACAAGGCATAGTTTTCCCTGCTGGCTCTTTCGGCGTGGGACCAACCTCCAGACATATGGCCATTTTGGGGCCTGGCGTGGCGCCAAGTGGGAAAGGGTGGTTTTGAGGCTGCAGGTGCCAGAAAAGCCTGCAGCCCCCAGGTGTGTGGGGCTACGCAAGCGGTTCCCAAAGAGCTTTAGAACAAGGCATAGTTTTCCCTGCTGGCTCTGTGGCCGTGGGACCAGTCTCCAGACATATGGCCATTTTTGGGCCTCGCGCGGGGCCAAGTGGGAAAGGGTGTTTTTGAGGCTGAAGGCAGCAGGAAAGCCTGCAGCCCCCAGGTGTGTGGGGCTACGCAAGCGGTTCCCAAAGAGCTTTAGTACAAGGCATAGTTTTCCCTGCTGGCTCTTTGGGCGTGGGACCAATCTCCAGACATATGGCCATTTTTGTGCCTGGCGTGACACCATGTGGGAAAGGGTGGTTTTGAGGCTGAAGAGAGCAGGAAAGCCTGCAGCCCCCAGGTGTGCGGGGCTACGCAAGCCGTTCCCAAAAAGCTTTAGAACAAGGCATAGTTTTCCCTGCTGGCTCTTTGGGCGTGTGTCCAACCTCCAGACATATGGCCATTTTTCTGCCTGGCGTGACGCCATGTGGGAAAGGGTGGTTTTGAGGCTGCAGGTGCCAGAAAAGCCTGCATCCCCCGGGTCTGTGGGGCCACGCAAGCGGTTCCCAAAGAGCTTTAGAACAAGGCATAGTTTTCCCTGCTGTCTCTTTGGGCGTGGGACCAATCTCCAGCCATATGGCCATTTTTGTGCCTGGCGCGGTTCCAAGTGGGAAAGGGTGGTTTTGAGGCTGAAGGCAGCAGGAAAGCCTGCACCCCCCAGGTCTGTGGGGCCACGCAAGCGGTTCCCAAAGAGCTTTAGAACAAGGCATAGTTTTCCCTGCTGGCTCTTTGAGCGTGGGACCAGTCTCCAGACATATGGCCATTTTTGGGCCTGGCGTGGCGCCAAGTGGGAAAGGGTGTTTTTGAGGCTGAAGACAGCAGGAAAGCCTGCAGCCCCCAGGTGTGTGGGGCTACGCAAGCGGTTCCCAAAGAGCTTTAGAACAAGGCATAGTTTTCCCTGCTGGCTCTTTGGGCGTGGGACCAGTCTCCAGACATATGGCCATTTTTGTGCCTGGCGTAACGCCATGTGGGAAAGGGTGGTTTTGAGGCCGAAGGCAGCAGGAAAGCCTGCAGCCCCCAGGTGTGTGGGGCTACGCAAGCGGTTCCCAAAGAGCTTTAGAACAAGGCATAGTTTTCCCTGCTGGCTCTTTGGGTGTGGGACCAATCTCCAGACATATGGCCATTTTTCTGCCTGGCGTGACGCCATGTGGGAAAGGGTGGTTTTGAGGCTGCAGGTGCCAGAAAAGCCTGCAGCCCCCAGCTGTGTGGGGCTACGCAAGCGGTTCCCAAAGAGCTTTAGAACAAGGCATAGTTTTCCCTGCTGGCTCTTTGAGCGTGGGACCAGTCTCCAGACATATGGCCATTTTTGGGCCTGGCGTGGCGCCAAGTGGGAAAGGGTGCCTTTGAGGCTGAAGAGAGCAGGAAAGCCTGCAGCCCCCAGGTGTGTGGGGCTACGCAAGCGGTTCCCAAAGAGCTTTAGAACAAGGCATAGTTTTCCCTGCTGGCTCTTTGGGCGTCGGACCAATCTCCAGACATATGGTCATTTTTGTGCCTGGCACGGGGCCAAGTGGGAAAGGGTGGTTTTGAGGCTGAAGGCAGCAGGAAAGCCTGCAGCCCCCAGGTGTGTGGGGCTACGCAAGCGGTTCCCAAAGAGCTTTAGAACAAGGCATAGTTTTCCCTGCTGGCTCTTTGGGCGTGGGACCAGTCTCCAGACATATGGCCATTTTTGTGCCTGGCGTGACGCCATGTGGGAAAGGGTGGTTTTGAGGCTGCAGGTGCCAGAAAAGCCTGCAGCCCCCAGGTGTGTGGGGCTACGCAAGAGGTTCCCAAAGAGCTTTAGAACAAGGCATAGTTTTCCCTGCTGGCTCTGTGGCCGTGGGACCAGTCTCCAGACATATGGCCATTTTTGGGCCTCGCGCGGGGCCAAGTGGGAAAGGGTGTTTTTGAGGCTGAAGGCAGCAGGAAAGCCTGCAGCCCCCAGGTGTGTGGGGCTACGCAAGCGGTTCCCAAAGAGCTTTAGTACAAGGCATAGTTTTCCCTGCTGGCTCTTTGGGCGTGGGACCAATCTCCAGACATATGGCCATTTTTGTGCCTGGCGTGACGCCATGTGGGAAAGGGTGGTTTTGAGGCTGAAGAGAGCAGGAAAGCCTGCAGCCCCCAGGTGTGTGGGGCTACGCAGGCCGTTCCCAAAGAGCTTTAGAACAAGGCATAGTTTTCCCTGCTGGCTCTTTGGGCGTGTGTCCAACCTCCAGACATATGGCCATTTTTCTGCCTGGCGTGACGCCATGTGGGAAAGGGTGGTTTTGAGGCTGCAGGTGCCAGAAAAGCCTGCAGCCCCCAGCTGTGTGGGGCTACGCAAGCGGTTCCCAAAGAGCTTTAGACAAGGCATAGTTTTCCCTGCTGGCTCTTTGAGCGTGGGACCAGTCTCCAGACATATGGCCATTTTTGGGCCTGGCGTGGCGCCAAGTGGGAAAGGGTGCCTTTGAGGCTGAAGAGAGCAGGAAAGCCTGCAGCCCCCAGGTGTGTGGGGCTACGCAAGCGGTTCCCAAAGAGCTTTAGAACAAGGCATAGTTTTCCCTGCTGGCTCTTTGGGCGTCGGACCAATCTCCAGACATATGGTCATTTTTGTGCCTGGCACGGGGCCAAGTGGGAAAGGGTGGTTTTGAGGCTGAAGGCAGCAGGAAAGCCTGCAGCCCCCAGGTGTGTGGGGCTACGCAAGCGGTTCCCAAAGAGCTTTAGAACAAGGCATAGTTTTCCCTGCTGGCTCTTTGGGCGTGGGACCAGTCTCCAGACATATGGCCATTTTTGTGCCTGGCGTGACGCCATGTGGGAAAGGGTGGTTTTGAGGCTGCAGGTGCCAGAAAAGCCTGCAGCCCCCAGGTGTGTGGGGCTACGCAAGCGGTTCCCAAAGAGCTTTAGAACAAGGCATAGTTTTCCCTGCTGGCTCTGTGGCCGTGGGACCAGTCTCCAGACATATGGCCATTTTTGGGCCTCGCGCGGGGCCAAGTGGGAAAGGGTGTTTTTGAGGCTGAAGGCAGCAGGAAAGCCTGCAGCCCCCAGGTGTGTGGGGCTACGCAAGCGGTTCCCAAAGAGCTTTAGTACAAGGCATAGTTTTCCCTGCTGGCTCTTTGGGCGTGGGACCAATCTCCAGACATATGGCCATTTTTGTGCCTGGCGTGACACCATGTGGGAAAGGGTGGTTTTGAGGCTGAAGAGAGCAGGAAAGCCTGCAGCCCCCAGGTGTGTGGGGCTACGCAGGCCGTTCCCAAAAAGCTTTAGAACAAGGCATAGTTTTCCCTGCTGGCTCTTTGGGCGTGTGTCCAACCTCCAGACATATGGCCATTTTTCTGCCTGGCGTGACGCCATGTGGGAAAGGGTGGTTTTGAGGCTGCAGGTGCCAGAAAAGCCTGCAGCCCCCAGGTGTGTGGGGCTACGCAAGCGGTTCCCAAAGAGCTTTAGAACAAGGCATAGTTTTCCCTGCTGGCTCTGTGGCCGTGGGACCAGTCTCCAGACATATGGCCATTTTTGGGCCTCGCGCGGGGCCAAGTGGGAAAGGGTGTTTTTGAGGCTGAAGGCAGCAGGAAAGCCTGCAGCCCCCAGGTGTGTGGGGCTACGCAAGCGGTTCCCAAAGAGCTTTAGTACAAGGCATAGTTTTCCCTGCTGGCTCTTTGGGCGTGGGACCAATCTCCAGACATATGGCCATTTTTGTGCCTGGCGTGACACCATGTGGGAAAGGGTGGTTTTGAGGCTGAAGAGAGCAGGAAAGCCTGCAGCCCCCAGGTGTGCGGGGCTACGCAAGCCGTTCCCAAAAAGCTTTAGAACAAGGCATAGTTTTCCCTGCTGGCTCTTTGGGCGTGTGTCCAACCTCCAGACATATGGCCATTTTTCTGCCTGGCGTGACGCCATGTGGGAAAGTGTGGTTTTGAGGCTGCAGGTGCCAGAAAAGCCTGCATTCCCCAGGTCTGTGGGGCCACGCAAGCGGTTCCCAAAGAGCTTTAGAACAAGGCATAGTTTTCCCTGCTGTCTCTTAGGGCGTGGGACCAATCTCCAGCCATATGGCCATTTTTGTGCCTGGCGCGGTTCCAAGTGGGAAAGGGTGGTTTTGAGGCTGAAGGCAGCAGGAAAGCCTGCACCCCCCAGGTCTGTGGGGCCACGCAAGCGGTTCCCAAAGAGCTTTAGAACAAGGCATAGTTTTCCCTGCTGGCTCTTTGAGCGTGGGACCAGTCTCCAGACATATGGCCATTTTTGGGCCTGGCGTGGCGCCAAGTGGGAAAGGGTGTTTTTGAGGCTGAAGACAGCAGGAAAGCCTGCAGCCCCCAGGTGTGTGGGGCTACGCAAGCGGTTCCCAAACACCTTTAGAACAAGGCATAGTTTTCCCTGCTGGCTCTTTGGGCGTGGGACCAGTCTCCAGACATATGGCCATTTTTGTGCCTGGTGCGACGCCAAGTGGGAAAGGGTGGTTTTGAGTCTGAAGGCAGCAGGAAAGTCTGCAGCCCGCAGGTCTGTGGGGCCAAGCAAGCGGTTCCCAAAGAGCTTTAGAACAAGGCATAGTTTTCCCTGCTGGCTCTTTGGGCGTGGGACCAGTCTCCAGAAATATAGCCATTTTTGTGCCTGGCGCTGGGCTAAGTGGGAAAGGGTGGTTTTGAGGCTGAAGGCAGCAGGAAAGCCTGTAGCCCCCAGGTCTGTGGGGCTACGCAAGCGGTTCCCGAAGAGCTTTAGAACAAGGCATAGTTTTCCCTGCTGGCTCTTTGGGCGTGGGACCAACCTCCAGACATATGGCCATTTTTGTGCCTGGCGTAACGCCATGTGGGAAAGGGTGGTTTTGAGGCCGAAGGCAGCAGGAAAGCCTGCAGCCCCCAGGTGTGTGGGGCTACGCAAGCGGTTCCCAAAGAGCTTTAGAACAAGGCATAGTTTTCCCTGCTGGCTCTTTGGGTGTGGGACCAATCTCCAGACATATGGCCATTTTTCTGCCTGGCGTGACGCCATGTGGGAAAGGGTGGTTTTGAGGCTGCAGGTGCCAGAAAAGCCTGCAGCCCCAGGTGTGTGGGGCTACGCAAGCGGTTCCCAAAGAGCTTTAGAACAAGGCATAGTTTTCCCTGCTGGCTCTTTGAGCGTGGGACCAGTCTCCAGACATATGGCCATTTTTGGGCCTGGCGTGGCGCCAAGTGGGAAAGGGTGCCTTTGAGGCTGAAGAGAGCAGGAAAGCCTGCAGCCCCCAGGTGTGTGGGGCTACGCAAGCGGTTCCCAAAGAGCTTTAGAACAAGGCATAGTTTTCCCTGCTGGCTCTTTGGGCGTCGGACCAATCTCCAGACATATGGTCATTTTTGTGCCTGGCACGGGGCCAAGTGGGAAAGGGTGGTTTTGAGGCTGAAGGCAGCAGGAAAGCCTGCAGCCCCCAGGTGTGTGGGGCTACGCAAGCGGTTCCCAAAGAGCTTTAGAACAAGGCATAGTTTTCCCTGCTGGCTCTTTGGGCGTGGGACCAGTCTCCAGACATATGGCCATTTTTGTGCCTGGCGTGACGCCATGTGGGAAAGGGTGGTTTTGAGGCCGAAGGCAGCAGGAAAGCCTGCAGCCCCCAGGTGTGTGGGGCTACGCAAGCGGTTCCCAAAGAGCTTTAGAACAAGGCATAGTTTTCCCTGCTGGCTCTTTGGGCGTGGGACCAATCTCCAGCCATATGGCCATTTTTCTGCCTGGCGTGACGCCATGTGGGAAAGGGTGGTTTTGAGGCTGCAGGTGCCAGAAAAGCCTGCAGCCCCCAGGTGTGTGGGGCTACGCAAGCGGTTCCCAAAGAGCTTTAGAACAAGGCATAGTTTTCCCTGCTGGCTCTTTGGGAAAGGGACCAGTCTCCAGAAATATAGCCATTTTTGTGCCTGGCGCGGCGCCAAGTGGGAAAGGGTGCCTTTGAGGCTGAAGAGAGCAGGAAAGCCTGCAGCCCCCAGGTGTGTGGGGCTACGCAAGCGGTTCCCAAAGAGCTTTAGAACAAGGCATAGTTTTCCCTGCTGGCTCTTTGGGCGTCGGACCAATCTCCAGACATATGGTCATTTTTGTGCCTGGCACGGGGCCAAGTGGGAAAGGGTGGTTTTGAGGCTGAAGGCAGCAGGAAAGCCTGCAGCCCCCAGGTGTGTGGGGCTACGCAAGCGGTTCCCAAAGAGCTTTAGAACAAGGCATAGTTTTCCCTGCTGGCTCTTTGGGCGTGGGACCAGTCTCCAGACATATGGCCATTTTTGTGCCTGGCGTGACGCCATGTGGGAAAGGGTGGTTTTGAGGCCGAAGGCAGCAGGAAAGCCTGCAGCCCCCAGGTGTGTGGGGCTACGCAAGCGGTTCCCAAAGAGCTTTAGAACAAGGCATAGTTTTCCCTGCTGGCTCTTTGGGCGTGGGACCAATCTCCAGCCATATGGCCATTTTTCTGCCTGGCGTGACGCCATGTGGGAAAGGGTGGTTTTGAGGCTGCAGGTGCCAGAAAAGCCTGCAGCCCCCACGTGTGTGGGGCTACGCAAGCGTTTCCCAAAGAGCTTTAGAACAAGGCATAGTTTTCCCTGCTGGCTCTGTGGCCGTGGGACCAGTCTCCAGACATATGGCCATTTTTGGGCCTCGCGCGGGGCCAAGTGGGAAAGGGTGTTTTTGAGGCTGAAGGCAGCAGGAAAGCCTGCAGCCCCCAGGTGTGTGGGGCTACGCAAGCGGTTCCCAAAGAGCTTTAGTACAAGGCATAATTTTCCCTGCTGGCTCTTTGGGCGTGGGACCAATCTCCAGACATATGGCCATTTTTGTGCCTGGCGTGACACCATGTGGGAAAGGGTGGTTTTGAGGCTGAAGAGAGCAGGAAAGCCTGCAGCCCCCAGGTGTGTGGGGCTACGCAAGCCGTTCCCAAAAAGCTTTAGAACAAGGCATAGTTTTCCCTGCTGGCTCTTTGGGCGTGTGTCCAACCTCCAGACATATGGCCATTTTTCTGCCTGGCGTGACGCCATGTGGGAAAGGGTGGTTTTGAGGCTGCAGGTGCCAGAAAAGCCTGCAGCCCCCAGGTGTGTGGGGCTACGCAAGCGGTTCCCAAAGAGCTTTAGAACAAGGCATAGTTTTCCCTGCTGGCTCTGTGGCCGTGGGACCAGTCTCCAGACATATGGCCATTTTTGGGCCTCGCGCGGGGTCAAGTGGGAAAGGGTGGTTTTGAGGCTGAAGGCTGCAGGAAAGCCTGCAACCCCCAGGTCTGTGGGGCTACGCAAGCGGTTCCCAAAGAGCTTTAGAACAAGGCATAGTTTTCCCTGCTGGCTCTTTCGGCGTGGGACCAATCTCCAGACATATGGCCATTTTTTTGCCTCGCGTGACACCAAGTGGGAAAGGGTGGTTTTGAGGCTGAAGGCAGCAGGAAGGTCTGCAGCCCCCAGGTCTGTGGGGCCACGCAAGCGGTTCCCAAAGAGCTTTAGAACAAGGCATAGTTTTCCCTGCTGGCTTTTTCGGCGTGTGACCAGTCTCCAGAAAAATAGCCATTTTTGTGCCTGGCGCGACGCCAAGTGGGACAGGGTGGTTTTGAGGCTGAAGGCAGCAGGAAAGCCTGCATCCCCCAGGTCTGTGGGGCCACGCAAGCGGTTCCCAAAGAGCTTTAGAACAAGGCATAGTTTTCCCTGCTGGCTCTTTCGGCGTGGGACCAATCTCCAGCCATATGGCCATTTTTGTGCCTGGCGCGGTTCCAAGTGGGAAAGGGTGGTTTTGAGGCTGAAGGCAGCAGGAAAGCCTGCACCCCCCAGGTCTGTGGGGCCACGCAAGCGGTTCCCAAAGAGCTTTAGAACAAGGCATAGTTTTCCCTGCTGGCTCTTTGGGCGTGGGACCAGTCTCCAGACATATGGCCATTTTTGGGCCAGGCGCGGCACCAAGTGGGAAAGGGTGCCTCTGAGGCTGAAGAGAGCAGGAAAGCCTGCAGCCCCCAGGTGTGTGGGGCTACGCAAGTGGTTCCCAAAGAGCTTTAGAACAAGGCATAGTTTTCCCTGCTGGCTCTTTGGGCGTGGGACCAACCTCCAGACATATGGCCATTTTTGTGCCTGGCGCAGCGCCAAGTGGGAAAGGGTGGTTTTGAGGCTGAAGGCAGCAGGAAAGCCTGCAGCCCCCAGGTGTGTGGGGCTACGCAAGCGGTTCCCAAAGAGCTTTAGAACAAGGCATAGTTTTCCCTGCTGGCTCTTTGGGCGTGGGACCAGTCTCCAGACATATGGCCATTTTTGGGCCTGGCGCGGCGCCAAGTGGGAAAGGGTGGTTTTGAGGCTGAAGGCAGCAGGAGAGCTTGCAGCCCCAAGGTCTGTGGGGCTACGCAAGCGGTTCCCAAAGAGCTTTAGAACAAGGCATAGTTTTCCCTGCTGGCTCTTTGGGCGTGGGACCAATCTCCAGACATATGGCCATTTTTGGCCTGGCGCGGCACCAAGTGGGAAAGGGTGCCTCTGAGGCTGAAGACAGCAGGAAAGCCTGCAGCCCCCAGGTGTGTGGGGCTACGCAAGCCATTCCCAAAGAGCTTTAGAACAAGGCATAGTTTTCCCTGCTGGCTCTTTGGGCGTGGGACCAATCTCCAGACATATGACCATTTTTGTGCCTGGCACGACGCCAAGTGGGAAAGGGTGGTTTTGAGGCTGAAGGCAGAAGGAAAGTCTGCAGCCCCCAGGTGTGTGGGGCCACGCAAGCAGTTCCCAAAGAGCTTTAGAACAAGGCATAGTTTTCCCTGCTGGCTCTTTGGGCGTGGGACCAGTCTCCAGAAATATAGCCATTTTTGTGCCTGGCGCGACGCCAAGTGGGAAAGGGTGGTTTTGAGGCTGAAGGCAGCAGGAAAGCCTGCACCCCCCAGGTCTCTGGGGCCACGCAAGCGGTTCCCAAAGAGCTTTAGAACAAGGCATAGTTTTCCCTGCTGGCTCTTTGGGCGTGGGACCAGTCTCCAGACATATGGCCATTTTTGTGCCTGGCGTGACACCAAGTGGGAAAGGGTGGTTTTGAGGCTGAAGGCAGCAGGAAAGCCTGCAGCGGCCAGGTGTGTGGGGCTACGCAAGCGGTTCCCAAAGAGCTTTAGAACAAGGCATAGTTTTCCCTGCTGGCTCTTTGGGCGTGGGACCAATCTCCAGACAAAGGGCATTTTTGGGCCTGGCGCGGGGCCAAGTGGGAAAGGGTGGTTTTGAGGCCGAAGGCAGTAGGAAAGCCTGCAGCCCCCAGGTGTGTGGGGCTACGCAAGCGGTTCCCAAAGAGCTTTAGAACAAGGCATAGTTTTCCCTGCTGGCTCTTTGGGCGTGAGACCAGTCTCCAGACATATGGCCATTTTTGTGCCTGGAGCGAAGCCAAGTGGGAAAGGGTGTTTTTGAGGCTGAAGGCAGCAGGAAAGCCTGCAGCCCCCAGGTGTGTGGGTCTACGCAAGAGGTTCCCAAAGAGCTTTAGAACAAGGCATAGTTTTCCCTGCTGGCTCTTTGGGCGTGGGACCAGTCTCCAGACATATGGCCATTTTTGTGCCTGGCGCGGCGCCAAGTGGGAAAGGGTGGTTTTGAGGCTGAAGGCAGCAGGAAGGCCTGCAGCCCCCAGGTGTGTGGGGCTACGCAAGCGGTTCCCAAAGAGCTTTAGAACAAGGCATAGTTTTCCCTGCTGGCTCTTTGGGCGTGGGACCAGTCTCCAGACATATGGCCATTTTTGTGCCTGGCGTGACGCCATGTGGAAAAGGGTGGTTTTGACGCTGAAGGCAGCAGGATAGCTTGCAGCCCCAAGGTCTGTGGGGCTACGCAAGCCGTTCCCAAAGAGCTTTAGAACAAGGCATAGTTTTCCCTGCTGGCTCTTTGGGCGTGGGACCAATCTCCAGACATATGGCCATTTTTGGGCCAGGCGCGGCACCAAGTGGGAAAGGGTGCCTCTGAGGCTGAAGGCAGCAGGAAAGCCTGCAGCCCCCAGGTGTGTGGGGCTACGCAAGCCGTTCCCAAAGAGCTTTAGAACAAGGCATAGTTTTCCCTGCTGTCTCTTTAGGCGTGGGACCAATCTCCAGACATATGACCATTTTTGTGCCTGGCACGACGCCAAGTGGGAAAGGGTGGTTTTGAGGCTGAAGGCAGCAGGAAAGCCTGCACCCCCCAGGTCTCTGGGGCCACGCAAGCGGTTCCCAAAGAGCTTTAGAACAAGGCATAGTTTTCCCTGCTGGCTCTTTGGGCGTGGGACCAGTCTCCAGACATATGGCCATTTTTGTGCCTGGCGTGACACCAAGTGGGAAAGGGTGGTTTTGAGGCTGAAGGCAGCAGGAAAGCCTGCAGCGGCCAGGTGTGTGGGGCTACGCAAGCGGTTCCCAAAGAGCTTTAGAACAAGGCATAGTTTTCCCTGCTGGCTCTTTGGGCGTGGGACCAATCTCCAGACAAAGGGCATTTTTGGGCCTGGCGCGGGGCCAAGTGGGAAAGGGTGGTTTTGAGGCCGAAGGCAGTAGGAAAGCCTGCAGCCCCCAGGTGTGTGGGGCTACGCAAGCGGTTCCCAAAGAGCTTTAGAACAAGGCATAGTTTTCCCTGCTGGCTCTTTGGGCGTGAGACCAGTCTCCAGACATATGGCCATTTTTGTGCCTGGAGCGAAGCCAAGTGGGAAAGGGTGTTTTTGAGGCTGAAGGCAGCAGGAAAGCCTGCAGCCCCCAGGTGTGTGGGTCTACGCAAGAGGTTCCCAAAGAGCTTTAGAACAAGGCATAGTTTTCCCTGCTGGCTCTTTGGGCGTGGGACCAGTCTCCAGACATATGGCCATTTTTGTGCCTGGCGCGGCGCCAAGTGGGAAAGGGTGGTTTTGAGGCTGAAGGCAGCAGGAAGGCCTGCAGCCCCCAGGTGTGTGGGGCTACGCAAGCGGTTCCCAAAGAGCTTTAGAACAAGGCATAGTTTTCCCTGCTGGCTCTTTGGGCGTGGGACCAGTCTCCAGACATATGGCCATTTTTGTGCCTGGCGTGACGCCATGTGGAAAAGGGTGGTTTTGACGCTGAAGGCAGCAGGATAGCTTGCAGCCCCAAGGTCTGTGGGGCTACGCAAGCCGTTCCCAAAGAGCTTTAGAACAAGGCATAGTTTTCCCTGCTGGCTCTTTGGGCGTGGGACCAATCTCCAGACATATGGCCATTTTTGGGCCAGGCGCGGCACCAAGTGGGAAAGGGTGCCTCTGAGGCTGAAGGCAGCAGGAAAGCCTGCAGCCCCCAGGTGTGTGGGGCTACGCAAGCCGTTCCCAAAGAGCTTTAGAACAAGGCATAGTTTTCCCTGCTGTCTCTTTAGGCGTGGGACCAATCTCCAGACATATGACCATTTTTGTGCCTGGCACGACGCCAAGTGGGAAAGGGTGGTTTTGAGGCTGAAGGCAGCAGGAAAGTCTGCAGCCCCCAGGTATGTGGGGCCACGCAAGAGGTTCCCAAAGAGCTTTAGTACAAGGCATAGTTTTCCCTGCTGGCTCTTTCGGCGTGGGACCAGTCTCCAGAAATATAGCCATTTTTGTGCCTGGCGCGACGCCAAGTGGGAAAGGGTGGTTTTGAGGCTGAAGGCAGCAGGAAAGCCTGCACCCCCCAGGTCTGTGGGGCCACGCAAGCGGTTCCCAAAGAGCTTTAGAACAAGGCATAGTTTTCCCTGCTGGCTCTTTGGGCGTGGGACCAATCTCCAGCCATATGGCCATTTTTGTGCCTGGCGCGGCGCCAAGTGGGAAAGGGTGGTTTTGAGGCTGAAGGCAGCAGGAAAGCCTGCACCCCCCAGGTCTGTGGGGCCACGCAAGCGGTTCCCAAAGAGCTTTAGAACAAGGCATAGTTTTCCCTGCTGGCTCTTTGGGCGTGGGACCAACCTCCAGACATATGGCCATTTTTGAGCCTGGCGCGGCACCAAGTGGGAAAGGGTGCCTTTGAGGCTGAAGGCAGCAGGAAAGCCTGCAGCCCCCAGGTGTGTGGGGCTACGCAAGCGGTTCCCAAAGAGCTTTAGAACAAGGCATAGTTTTCCCTGCTGGCTCTCTGGGCGTGGGACCAGTCTCCAGACATATGGCCATTTTTGGGCCTGGCGCGGCGCCATGTGGGAAACGGTGGTTTTGAGGCTGAAGGCAGCAGGAGAGCTTGCAGCCCCCAGGTGTGTGGGGCTACGCAAGCGGTTCCCAAAGAGCTTTAGAACAAGGCATAGTTTTCCCTGCTGGCTCTTTGGGCGTGGGACCAATCTCCAGACATATGGCCATTTTTGGGCCTGGCGCGGCGCCAAGTGGGAAAGGGTGGTTTTGAGGCTGAAGGCAGCAGGAAAGCCTGCAGCCCCCAGGTGTGTGGGGCTATGCAAGCGGTTCCCAAAAAGCTTTAGAACAAGGCATAGTTTTCCCTGCTGGCTCTTTGGGCGTGGGACCAATCTCCAGACATATGGCCATTTTTGTGCCTGGCGCGATGCCAAGTGGGAAAGGGTGGTTTTGAGGCTGAAGGCAGTAGGAAAGCCTGCAGCCCCCAGGTGTGTGGGGCTACGCAAGCGGTTCCCAAAGAGCTTTAGAACAAGGCATAGTTTTCCCTGCTGACTCTTTGGGCGTGGGACCAGTCTCCAGACATATGGCCATTTTTGGGCCTGGCGCGGGGCCAAGTGGGAAAGGGTGGTTTTGAGGCTGAAGGCAGCAGGAAAGCCTGCAGCCCCCAGGTCTGTGCGGCTACGCAAGCGGTTCCCAAAGAGCTTTAGAACAAGGCATAGTTTTCCCTGCTGGCTCTTTGGGCGTGGGACCAATCTCCAGACATATGGCCGTTTCTGGGCCTGGCGCGGCGCCAAGTGGGAAAGGGTGGTTTTGAGGCTGAAGGCAGCAGGAAAGCCTGCAGCCCCAGGTCTGTGGGGCTACGCAAGCGGTTCCCAAAGAGCTTTAGAACAAGGCATAGTTTTCCCTGCTGGCTCTTTGGGCGTGGGACCAATCTCCAGACATATGGCCATTTTTGTGCCTGGCGCGACGCCAAGTGGGAAAGGGTGGTTTTGAGGCTGAAGGCAGCAGGAAAGTCTGCAGCCCGCAGGTCTGTGGGGCCACGCAAGTGGTTCCCAAAGAGCTTTAGAACAAGGCATAGTTTTCCCTGCTGGCTCTTTCGGCGTGGGACCAGTCTCCAGAAAAATAGCCATTTTTGTGCCTGGCGCGACGCCAAGTGGGACAGGGTTGTTTTGAGGCTGAAGGCAGCAGGAAAGCCTGCAGCCCCCAGGTGTGTGGGGCCACGCAAGCGGTTCCCAAAGAGCTTTAGAACAAGGCATAGTTTTCCCTGCTGGCTCTTTGGGCGTGGGACCAGTCTCCAGACATATGGCCTTTTTTGTGCCTGGCGCGGAGCCAAGTGGGAAAGGGTGGTTTTGAGGCTGAAGGCAGCAGGAAAGCCTGCAGCCCCCAGGTCTGTGGGGCTACGCAAGCGGTTCCCAAAGAGCTTTAGAACAAGGCATAGTTTTCCCTGCTGGCTCTTTGGGCGTGGGACCAATCTCCAGACATATGGCCATTTTTGGGCCTGGCGCGGCGCCAAGTGGGAAAGGGTGGTTTTGAGGCTGAAGGCAGCAGGAAAGCCTGCACCCCCCTGGTCTGTGGGGCTACGCAAGCGGTTCCCAAAGAGCTTTAGAACAAGGCATAGTTTTCCCTGCTGGCTCTTTGGGCGTGGGACCAGTCTCCAGACATATGGCCATTTTTGGGCCTGGCGCGGCGCGAAGTGGGAAAGGGTGGTTTTGAGGCTGAAGGCAGCAGGAAAGCCTGCAGCCCGCAGGTGTGTGGGGCTACGCAAGCGGTTCCCAAAGAGCTTTAGAACAAGGCATAGTTTTCCCTGCTGGCTCTTTGAGCGTGTGACCAACCTCCAGACATATGGCCATTTTTGGGCCTGGCGCGGGGCCAAGTGGGAAAGCGTGGTTTTGAGGCTGAAGGCAGCAAGAAAGCCTGCAGCCCCCAGGTCTGTGGGGCCACGCAAGCGGTTCCCAAAGAGCTTTAGAACAAGGCATAGTTTTCCCTGCTGGCTCTTTGGGCGTGGGACCAACCTCCAGACATATGGCCATTTTTGAGCCTGGCGCGGCACCAAGTGGGAAAGGGTGCCTTTGAGGCTGAAGGCAGCAGGAAAGCCTGCAGCCCCCAGGTGTGTGGGGCTACGCAAGCGGTTCCCAAAGAGCTTTAGAACAAGGCATAGTTTTCCCTGCTGGCTCTCTGGGCGTGGGACCAGTCTCCAGACATATGGCCATTTTTGGGCCTGGCGCGGCGCCATGTGGGAAACGGTGGTTTTGAGGCTGAAGGCAGCAGGAGAGCTTGCAGCCCCCAGGTGTGTGGGGCTACGCAAGCGGTTCCCAAAGAGCTTTAGAACAAGGCATAGTTTTCCCTGCTGGCTCTTTGGGCGTGGGACCAATCTCCAGACATATGGCCATTTTTGGGCCTGGCGCGGCGCCAAGTGGGAAAGGGTGGTTTTGAGGCTGAAGGCAGCAGGAAAGCCTGCAGCCCCCAGGTGTGTGGGGCTATGCAAGCGGTTCCCAAAAAGCTTTAGAACAAGGCATAGTTTTCCCTGCTGGCTCTTTGGGCGTGGGACCAATCTCCAGACATATGGCCATTTTTGTGCCTGGCGCGATGCCAAGTGGGAAAGGGTGGTTTTGAGGCTGAAGGCAGTAGGAAAGCCTGCAGCCCCCAGGTGTGTGGGGCTACGCAAGCGGTTCCCAAAGAGCTTTAGAACAAGGCATAGTTTTCCCTGCTGACTCTTTGGGCGTGGGACCAGTCTCCAGACATATGGCCATTTTTGGGCCTGGCGCGGGGCCAAGTGGGAAAGGGTGGTTTTGAGGCTGAAGGCAGCAGGAAAGCCTGCAGCCCCCAGGTCTGTGCGGCTACGCAAGCGGTTCCCAAAGAGCTTTAGAACAAGGCATAGTTTTCCCTGCTGGCTCTTTGGGCGTGGGACCAATCTCCAGACATATGGCCGTTTCTGGGCCTGGCGCGGCGCCAAGTGGGAAAGGGTGGTTTTGAGGCTGAAGGCAGCAGGAAAGCCTGCAGCCCCAGGTCTGTGGGGCTACGCAAGCGGTTCCCAAAGAGCTTTAGTACAAGGCATAGTTTTCCCTGCTGGCTCTTTGGGCGTGGGACCAATCTCCAGACATATGGCCATTTTTGTGCCTGGCGCGACGCCAAGTGGGAAAGGGTGGTTTTGAGGCTGAAGGCAGCAGGAAAGTCTGCAGCCCGCAGGTCTGTGGGGCTACGCAAGTGGTTCCCAAAGAGCTTTAGAACAAGGCATAGTTTTCCCTGCTGGCTCTTTCGGCGTGGGACCAGTCTCCAGAAAAATAGCCATTTTTGTGCCTGGCGCGACGCCAAGTGGGACAGGGTTGTTTTGAGGCTGAAGGCAGCAGGAAAGCCTGCAGCCCCCAGGTGTGTGGGGCCACGCAAGCGGTTCCCAAAGAGCTTTAGAACAAGGCATAGTTTTCCCTGCTGTCTCTTTGGGCGTGGGACCAGTCTCCAGACATATGGCCTTTTTTGTGCCTGGCGCGGAGCCAAGTGGGAAAGGGTGGTTTTGAGGCTGAAGGCAGCAGGAAAGCCTGCAGCCCCCAGGTCTGTGGGGCTACGCAAGCGGTTCCCAAAGAGCTTTAGAACAAGGCATAGTTTTCCCTGCTGGCTCTTTGGGCGTGGGACCAATCTCCAGACATATGGCCATTTTTGGGCCTGGCGCGGCGCCAAGTGGGAAAGGGTGGTTTTGAGGCTGAAGGCAGCAGGAAAGCCTGCACCCCCCTGGTCTGTGGGGCTACGCAAGCGGTTCCCAAAGAGCTTTAGAACAAGGCATAGTTTTCCCTGCTGGCTCTTTGGGCGTGGGACCAGTCTCCAGACATATGGCCATTTTTGGGCCTGGCGCGGCGCGAAGTGGGAAAGGGTGGTTTTGAGGCTGAAGGCAGCAGGAAAGCCTGCAGCCCCCAGGTGTGTGGGGCTACGCAAGCGGTTCCCAAAGAGCTTTAGAACAAGGCATAGTTTTCCCTGCTGGCTCTTTGAGCGTGTGACCAACCTCCAGACATATGGCCATTTTTGGGCCTGGCGCGGGGCCAAGTGGGAAAGCGTGGTTTTGAGGCTGAAGGCAGCAAGAAAGCCTGCAGCCCCCAGGTCTCTGGGGCTACGCAAGTGGTTTCCAAAGAGCTTTAGAACAAGGCATAGTTTTCCCTGCTGGCTCTTTGGGCGTGGGACCAACCTCCAGACATATGGCCATTTTTGTGCCTGGCGCGGCGCCAAGTGGGAAAGGGTGGTTTTGAGGCTGAAGGCAGCAGGAAAGCCTGCAGCCCCCAGGTGTGTGGGGCTACGCAAGCGGTTCCCAAAGAGCTTTAGAACAAGGCATAGTTTTCCCTGCTGGCTCTTTGGGCGTGGGACCAATCTCCACACATATGGCCATTTTTGTGCCTGTCGTGACACCATGTGGGAAAGGGTGGTTTTGAGGCTGAAGGCAGCAGGAAAGCCTGCAGCCCCCAGGTGTGTGGGCCTACGCAAGCGGTTCCCAAAGAGCTTTAGAACAAGGCATAGTTTTCCCTGCTGGCTCTTTGGGCGTGGGACCAACCTCCAGACATATGGCCATTTTTGGGCCTGGCGCGGCGCCAAGTGGGAAAGGGTGGTTTTGAGGCTGAAGGCAGCAGGAAAGCCTGCAGCCCCCAGGTGTGTGGGGCTATGCAAGCGGTTCCCAAAAAGCTTTAGAACAAGGCATAGTTTTCCCTGCTGGCTCTTTGGGCGTGGGACCAATCTCCAGACATATGGCCATTTTTGTGCCTGGCGCGATGCCAAGTGGGAAAGGGTGCTTTTGAGGCTGAAGGCAGTAGGAAAGCCTGCAGCCCCCAGGTGTGTGGGGCTACGCAAGCGGTTCCCAAAGAGCTTTAGAACAAGGCATAGTTTTCCCTGCTGACTCTTTGGGCGTGGGACCAGTCTCCAGACATATGGCCATTTTTGGGCCTGGCGCGGGGCCAAGTGGGAAAGGGTGGTTTTGAGGCTGAAGGCAGCAGGAAAGCCTGCAGCCCCCAGGTCTGTGCGGCTACGCAAGCGGTTCCCAAAGAGCTTTAGAACAAGGCATAGTTTTCCCTGCTGGCTCTTTGGGCGTGGGACCAATCTCCAGACATATGGCCGTTTCTGGGCCTGGCGCGGCGCCAAGTGGGAAAGGGTGGTTTTGAGGCTGAAGGCAGCAGGAAAGCCTGCAGCCCCAGGTGTGTGGGGCTACGCAAGCGGTTCCCAAAGAGCTTTAGTACAAGGCATAGTTTTCCCTGCTGGCTCTTTGGGCGTGGGACCAATCTCCAGACATATGGCCATTTTTGTGCCTGGCGCGACGCCAAGTGGGAAAGGGTGGTTTTGAGGCTGAAGGCAGCAGGAAAGTCTGCAGCCCGCAGGTCTATGGGGCCACGCAAGCGGTTCCCAAAGAGCTTTAGAACAAGGCATAGTTTTCCCTGCTGGCTCTTTCAGCGTGGGACCAGTCTCCAGAAAAATAGCCATTTTTGTGCCTGGCGCGACGCCAAGTGGGACAGGGTTGTTTTGAGGCTGAAGGCAGCAGGAAAGCCTGCAGCCCCCAGGTGTGTGGGGCCACGCAAGCGGTTCCCAAAGAGCTTTAGAACAAGGCATAGTTTTCCCTGCTGGCTCTTTGGGCGTGGGACCAGTCTCCAGACATATGGCCTTTTTTGTGCCTGGCGCGGAGCCAAGTGGGAAAGGGTGGTTTTGAGGCTGAAGGCAGCAGGAAAGCCTGCAGCCCCCAGGTCTGTGGGGCTACGCAAGCGGTTCCCAAAGAGCTTTAGAACAAGGCATAGTTTTCCCTGCTGGCTCTTTGGGCGTGGGACCAATCTCCAGACATATGGCCATTTTTGGGCCTGGCGCGGCGCCAAGTGGGAAAGGGTGGTTTTGAGGCTGAAGGCAGCAGGAAAGCCTGCACCCCCCTGGTCTGTGGGGCTACGCAAGCGGTTCCCAAAGAGCTTTAGAACAAGGCATAGTTTTCCCTGCTGGCTCTTTGGGCGTGGGACCAGTCTCCAGACATATGGCCATTTTTGGGCCTGGCGCGGCGCGAAGTGGGAAAGGGTGGTTTTGAGGCTGAAGGCAGCAGGAAAGCCTGCAGCCCCCAGGTCTGTGGGGCTACGCAAGCGGTTCCCAAAGAGCTTTAGAACAAGGCATAGTTTTCCCTGCTGGCTCTTTGAGCGTGTGACCAACCTCCAGACATATGGCCATTTTTGGGCCTGGCGCGGGGCCAAGTGGGAAAGCGTGGTTTTGAGGCTGAAGGCAGCAAGAAAGCCTGCAGCCCCCAGGTGTGTGGGGCTACGCAAGTGGTTTCCAAAGAGCTTTAGAACAAGGCATAGTTTTCCCTGCTGGCTCTTTGGGCGTGGGACCAACCTCCAGACATATGGCCATTTTTGTGCCTGGCGCGGCGCCAAGTGGGAAAGGGTGGTTTTGAGGCTGAAGGCAGCAGGAAAGCCTGTAGCCCCCAGGTGTGTGGGGCTACGCAAGCGGTTCCCAAAGAGCTTTAGAACAAGGCATAGTTTTCCCTGCTGGCTCTTTGGGCGTGGGACCAATCTCCACACATATGGCCATTTTTGTGCCTGTCGTGACACCATGTGGGAAAGGGTGGTTTTGAGGCTGAAGGCAGCAGGAAAGGCTGCAGCCCCCAGGTCTGTGGGGCTACGCAAGCGGTTCCCAAAGAGCTTTAGAACAAGGCATAGTTTTCCCTGCTGGCTCTTTGGGCGTGGGACCAATCTCCAGACATATGGCCATTTTTGGGCCTGGCGCGGCGCCAAGTGGGAAAGGGTGGTTTTGAGGCTGAAGGCAGCAGGAAAGCCTGCAGCCCCCAGGTCTGTGGGGCTACGCAAGTGGTTTCCAAAGAGCTTTAGAACAAGGCATAGTTTTCCCTGCTGGCTCTTTGGGCGTGGGACCAACCTCCAGACATATGGCCATTTTTGTGCCTGGCGCAGCGCCAAGTGGGAAAGGGTGGTTTTGAGGCTGAAGGCAGCAGGAAAGCCTGTAGCCCCCAGGTGTGTGGGGCTACGCAAGCGGTTCCCAAAGAGCTTTAGAACAAGGCATAGTTTTCCCTGCTGGCTCTTTGGGCGTGGGACCAATCTCCACACATATGGCCATTTTTGGGCCTGTCGTGACACCATGTGGGAAAGGGTGGTTTTGAGGCTGAAGGCAGCAGGAAAGGCTGCAGCCCCCAGGTGTGTGGGCCTACGCAAGCGGTTCCCAAAGAGCTTTAGAACAAGGCATAGTTTTCCCTGCTGGCTCTTTGGGCGTGGGACCAGTCTCCAGACATATGGCCATTTTGGGTCCTGGCGCGGGGCCAAGTGGGAAAGGGTGGTTTTGAGGCTGAAGGCAGCAGGAAAGCCTGCAGCCCCCAGGTCTGTGGGGCTACGCAAGCGGTTCCCAAAGAGCTTTAGAACAAGGCATAGTTTTCCCTGCTGGCTCTTTGGGCGTGGGACCAATCTCCAGACATATGGCCATTTTTGGGCCTGGCGCGGCGCCAAGTGGGAAAGGGTGGTTTTGAGGCTGAAGGCAGCAGGAAAGCCTGCACCCCCCTGGTCTGTGGGGCTACGCAAGCGGTTCCCAAAGAGCTTTAGAACAAGGCATAGTTTTCCCTGCTGGCTCTTTGGGCGTGGGACCAGTCTCCAGACATATGGCCATTTTTGGGCCTGGCGCGGCGCGAAGTGGGAAAGGGTGGTTTTGAGGCTGAAGGCAGCAGGAAAGCTTGCAGCCCCCAGGTGTGTGGGGCTACGCAAGCGGTTCCCAAAGAGCTTTAGAACAAGGCATAGTTTTCCCTGCTGGCTCTTTGAGCGTGTGACCAACCTCCAGACATATGGCCATTTTTGGGCCTGGCGCGGGGCCAAGTGGGAAAGGGTGGTTTTGAGGCTGAAGGCAGCAAGAAAGCCTGCAGCCCCCAGGTGTGTGGGGCTACGCAAGTGATTCCCAAAGAGCTTTAGAACAAGGCATAGTTTTCCCTGCTGGCTCTTTGGGCGTGGGACCAACCTCCAGACATATGGCCATTTTTGTGCCTGGCGCGGCGCCAAGTGGGAAAGGGTGGTTTTGAGGCTGAAGGCAGCAGGAAAGCCTGTAGCCCCCAGGTGTGTGGGGCTACGCAAGCGGTTCCCAAAGAGCTTTAGAACAAGGCATAGTTTTCCCTGCTGGCTCTTTGGGCGTGGGACCAGTCTCCAGACATATGGCCATTTTGGGTCCTGGCGCGGGGCCAAGTGGGAAAGGGTGGTTTTGAGGCTGAAGGCAGCAGGAAAGCCTGCAGCCCCCAGGTCTGTGGGGCTACGCAAGCGGTTCCCAAAGAGCTTTAGAACAAGGCATAGTTTTCCCTGCTGGCTCTTTGGGCGTGGGACCAATCTCCAGACATATGGCCATTTTTGGGCCTGGCGCGGCGCCAAGTGGGAAAGGGTGGTTTTGAGGCTGAAGGCAGCAGGAAAGCCTGCAGCCCCCAGGTCTGTGGGGCTACGCAAGTGGTTTCCAAAGAGCTTTAGAACAAGGCATAGTTTTCCCTGCTGGCTCTTTGGGCGTGGGACCAACCTCCAGACATATGGCCATTTTTGTGCCTGGCGCAGCGCCAAGTGGGAAAGGGTGGTTTTGAGGCTGAAGGCAGCAGGAAAGCCTGTAGCCCCCAGGTGTGTGGGGCTACGCAAGCGGTTCCCAAAGAGCTTTAGAACAAGGCATAGTTTTCCCTGCTGGCTCTTTGGGCGTGGGACCAATCTCCACACATATGGCCATTTTTGGGCCTGGCGTGGAGCCAAGTGGGAAAGGGTGCCTCTGAGGCTGAAGAGAGCAGGAAAGCCTGCAGCCCCCAGGTCTGTGGGGCTACGCAAGCGGTTCCCAAAGAGCTTTAGAACAAGGCATAGTTTTCCCTGCTGGCTCTTTGGGCGTGGGACCAGTCTCCAGACATATGGCCATTTTAGGGCCTGGCGCGGGGCCAAGTGGGAAAGGGTGGTTTTGAGGCTGAAGGCAGCAGGAAAGCCTGCAGCCCCCAGGTGTGTGGGGCTACGCAAGCGGTTCCCAAAGAGCTTTAGAACAAGGCATAGTTTTCCCTGCTGGCTCTTTGGGCGTGGGACCAATCTCCAGACATATGGCCATTTTTGGGCCTGGTGTGGCGCCAAGTTGGAAAGGGTGCCTTTGAGGCTGAAGGCAGCAGGAAAGCCTGCAGCCCCCAGGTGTGTGGGGCTACGCAAGCCGTTCCCAAAGAGCTTTAGAACAAGGCATAGTTTTCCCTGCTGGCTCTTTGGGCGTGGGACCAATCTCCAGACATATGGCCATTTTTGGGCCTGGCGCGGGGCCAAGTGGGAAAGGGTGTTTTTGAGGCTGAAGGCAGCAGGAAAGCCTGCAGCCCCCAGGTGTGTGGGGCTACGCAAGAGGTTCCCAAAGAGCTTTAGAACAAGGCATAGTTTTCCCTGCTGGCTCTTTGGGCGTGGGACCAGTCTCCAGACATATGGCCATTTTTGTGCCTGGCGCGGCGCCAAGTGGGAAAGGGTGTTTTTGAGGCTGAAGGCAGCAGGAAAGCCTGCAGCCCCCAGGTGTGTGGGGCTACGCAAGTGGTTCCCAAAGAGCTTTAGAACAAGGCATATTTTTCCCTGCTGGCTCTTTGGGCGTGGGACCAGTCTCCAGAAATATAGCCATTTTTGTGCCTGGCGCAGCGCCAAGTGGGAAAGGGTGGTTTTGAGGCTGAAGGCAGCAGGAAAGCCTGCAGCCCCCAGGTGTGTGGGGCTACGCAAGCGGTTCCCAAAGAGCTTTAGAACAAGGCATAGTTTTCCCTGCTGGCTCTTTGGGCGTGGGACCTGTCTCCAGACTTATGGCCATTTTTGGGCCTGGCGCGGCGCCAAGTGGGAAAGGGTGGTTTTGAGGCTGAAGGCAGCAGGAGAGCTTGCAGCCCCCAGGTGTGTGGGGCTACGCAAGCGGTTCCCAAGGAGCTTTAGAACAAGGCATAGTTTTCCCTGCTGGCTCTTTGGGCGTGGGACCAATCTCCAGACATATGGCCATTTTTGGGCCTGGCGCGGCACCAAGTGGGAAAGGGTGCCTCTGAGGCTGAAGGCAGCAGGAAAGCCTGCAGCCACCAGGTGTGTGGGGCTACGCAAGCCATTCCCAAAGAGCTTTAGAACAAGGCATAGTTTTCCCTGCTGGCTCTTTGGGCGTGGGACCAACCTCCAGACATATGACCATTTTTGTGCCTGGCACGACGCCATGTGGGAAAGGGTGGTTTTGAGGCTGAAGGCAGCAGGAAAGTCTGCAGCCCGCAGGTGTGTGGGGCCACGCAAGCGGTTCCCAAAGAGCTTTAGAACAAGGCATTGTTTTCCCTGCTGGCTCTTTCGGCGTGGGACCAGTCTCCAGAAATATGGCCATTTTTGTGCCTGGCGCGACGCCAAGTGGGAAAGGGTGGTTTTGAGGCTGAAGGCAGCAGGAAAGCCTGCAGCCCCCAGGTGTGTGGGGCCACGCAAGCGGTTCCCAAAGAGCTTTAGAACAAGGCATAGTTTTCCCTGCTGGCTCTTTGGGCGTGGGACCAATCTCCAGACATATGGCCATTTTTGGGCCTGGCGCGGCACCAAGTGGGAAAGGGTGCCTCTGAGGCTGAAGGCAGCAGGAAAGCCTGCAGCCCCCAGGTGTGTGGGGCTACGCAAGCGGTTCCCAAAGAGCTTTAGAACAAGGCATAGTTTTCCCTGCTGGCTCTTTGGGCGTGGGACCAGTCTCCAGACATATGGCCATTTTTGTGCCTGGCGCGACGCCAAGTGGGAAAGGGTGGTTTTGAGGCTGAAGGAAGCAGGAAAGTCTGCAGCCCGCAGGTCTGTGGGGCCACACAAGCGGTTCCCAAAGAGCTTTAGAACAAGGCATAGTTTTCCCTGCTGGCTCTTTGGGCGTGGGACCAGTCTCCAGACATATGGCCATTTTTGTGCCTGGCGCGACGCCAAGTGGGAAAGGGTGGTTTTGAGGCTGAAGGCAGCAGGAAAGCCTGCATCCCACAGGTGTGTGGGGCTACGCAAGCGGTTCCCAAAGAGCTTTAGAACAAGGCATAGTTTTCCCTGCTGGCTCTTTGGGCGTGGGACCAATCTCCAGACATATGGCCATTTTTGTGCCTGGCGCGGCGCCAAGTGGGAAAGGGTGGTTTTGAGGCTGAAGGCAGCAGGAAAGCCTGCAGCCCCCAGGTGTGTGGGGCTACGCAAGCGGTTCCCAAAGAGCTTTAGAACAAGGCATAGTTTTCCCTGCTGGCTCTTTGGGCGTGGGACCAATCTCCAGACATATGGCCATTTTTGGGCCTGGCGCGGCGCCAAGTGGGAAAGGGTGCCTTTGAGGCTGAAGGCAGCAGGAAAGCCTGCAGCCCCAAGGTCTGTGGGGCTACGCAAGCCGTTCCCAAAGAGCTTTAGAACAAGGCATAGTTTTCCCTGCTGGCTCTTTGGGCGTGGGACCAATCTCCAGACATATGGCCATTTTTGGGCCTGGCGTGACGCCATGTCGGAAAGGGTGGTTTTGAGGCTGAAGGCAGGAGGAAAGCCTGCAGCCCCCAGGGGTGTGGGGCTACGCAAGCGGTTCCCAAAGAGCTTTAGAACAAGGCATAGTTTTCCCTGCTGGCTCTTTGGCGTGGGACCAATCTCCAGCCATATGACCATATTTGGGCCTGGCGCGGCGCCAAGTGGGAAAGGGTAGTTTTGAGGCTGAAGGCAGCAGGAAAGCCTGCAGCCCCCAGGTGTGTGGGGCCACGCAAGCGGTTCCAAAAGAGCTTTAGAACAAGGCATAGTTTTCCCTGCTGGCTCTTTGGGCGTGGGACCAATCTCCAGACATATGGCCATTTTTGTGCCTGGCGTGACGCCGTGTGGGAAAGGTTGGTTTTGAGGCTGAAGGCAGCAGGAAAGCCTGCAGCCCCCAGGTGTGTGGGGCCACGCAAGCGGTTCCCAAAGAGCTTTAGAACAAGGCATAGTTTTCCCTGCTGGCTCTTTGGGCGTGGGACCAATCTCCAGACATATGGCCGTTTCTGGGCCTGGCGCGGCGCCAAGTGGGAAAGGGTGGTTTTGAGGCTGAAGGCATCAGGAAAGCCTGCAGCCCCCAGGTCTGTGGGGCTACGCAAGCGGTTCCCAAAGAGCTTTAGAACAAGGCATAGTTTTCCCTGCTGGCTCTTTGGGCGTGGGACCAATCTCCAGACATATGGCCATTTTTGGGCCTGGCGTGACGCCATGTCGGAAAGGGTGGTTTTGAGGCTGAAGGCAGGAGGAAAGCCTGCAGCCCGCAGGTCTGTGGGGCCACGCAAGCGGTTCCCAAAGAGCTTTAGAACAAGGCATAGTTTTCCCTGCTGGCTCTTTCGGCGTGGGACCAACCTCCAGACTTATGGCCGTTTTTGTGCCTGGCGCGGGGCCACGTGGGAAAGGGTGCCTTTGAGGCTGAAGGCAGCAGGAAAGCCTGCAGCCCCCAGGTCTGTGGGGCTACGCAAGCGGTTCCCAAAGAGCTTTAGAACAAGGCATAATTTTCCCTGCTGGCTCTTTGGGCGTGGGACCAATCTCCAGACATATGGCCATTTTTGTGCCTGGCGTGACGCCGTGTGGGAAAGGGTGGTTTTGAGGCTGAAGAGAGCAGGAAAGCCTGCAGCCCCCAGGTCTGTGGGGCCACGGAAGCGGTTCCCAAAGAGCTTTAGAACAAGGCACAATTTTCCCTGCTGGCTCTTTGGGCGTGGAACCAATCTCCAGACATTTGGCCATTCTTGGGCCTGGCGCGGCGCCAAGTGGGAAAGGGTGGTTTTGAGGCTGAAGTCAGCAGGAAAGCCTGCAGCCCCCAGGTGTGTGGGGCTACGCAAGCGGTTCCCAAAGAGCTTTAGAACAAGGCATAGTTTTCCCTGCTGGCTCTTTGGGCGTGGGACCAATCTCCAGACATATGGCCATTTTTGGGCCTGGCGCGGCGCCAAGTGGGAAAGGGTGGCTTTGAGGCTGAAGGCAGCAGGAAAGCCTGCAGCCCCCAGGTGTGTGGGGCTACGCAAGCGGTTCCCAAAGAGCTTTAGAACAAGGCATAGTTTTCCCTGCTGGCTCTTTGGGCGTCGGACCAATCTCCAGACATATGGCCATTTTTGGGCCTGGCGCGGGGACAAGTGGGAAAGGGTGCCTTTGAGGCTGAAGGCAGCAGGAAAGCCTGCAGCCCCCAGGTGTGTGGGGCTACGCAAGTGGTTCCCATAGAGCTTTAGTACAAGGCATAGTTTTCCCTGCTGGCTCTTTGGGCGTGGGACCAACCTCCAGACATATGGCCGTTTTTGTGCCTGGCGCGGGGCCACGTGGGAAATGGAGATTTTGAGGCTGAAGGCAGCAGGAAAGCCTGCAGCCCCCAGGTGTGTGGGGCTACGCAAGCGGTTCCCAAAGAGCTTTAGAACAAGGCATAGTTTTCCCTGCTGGCTCTTTGGGCGTGGGAGCAGTCTCCAGACATATGGCCATTTTTGTGCCTGGCGCGGTGCCAAGTGGGAAAGGGTGGTTTTGAGGCTGAAGGCAGCAGGAAAGCCTGCAGCCCCCAGGTGTGTGGGGCTACGGAAGCGGTTCCCAAAGAGCTTTAGAACAAGGCATAGTTTTCCCTGCTGGCTCTTTGGGAAAGGGACCAGTCTCCAGACATATGGCCATTTCTGGGCCTGGCGTGACGGCATGTGGGAAAGGGTGGTGTGAGGCTGAAGGCAGCAGGAAAGCCTGCAGCCCCCAGGTGTGTGGGGCTATGCAAGCGGTTCCCAAAGAGCTTTAGAACAAGGCATATTGTTCCCTGCTGGCTCTTTGAGCGTGGGACCAGTCTCCAGACATATGGCCATTTTTGTGCCTGGCGTGACGCCATGTGGGAAAGGGTGGTTTTGAGGCTGAAGGCAGCAGGAAAGCCTGCAGCCCCCAGGTGTGTGGGGCTACACAAGCCGTTCCCAAAGAGCTTTAGTACAAGGCATAGTTTTCCCTGCTGGCTCTTTGGGCGTGGGACCAATCTCCAGACATTTGGCCATTTTTGTGCCTGGAGCGGGGCCAAGTGGGAAAGGGAGGTTTTGAGGCTGAAGGCAGCAGGAAAGCCTGCAGCCCCCAGGTGTGTGGGGCTACGCAAGCGGTTCCCAAAGAGCTTTAGTACAAGGCATAGTTTTCCCTGCTGGCTCTTGGGCGTGGGACCAGTCTCCAGACATATGGCCATTTTTGTGCCTGGCACGGCGCCAAGTGGGAAAGGGTGGTTTTGAGGCTGAAGGCAGCAGGAAAGCCTGCAGCCCCCAGGTCTATGGGGCTACGCAAGCGGTTCCCAAAGAGCTTTAGAACAAGGCATAGTTTTCCCTGCTGGCTCTTTGGGCGTGGGACCAATCTCCAGCCATATGGCCATTTTTGGGCCTGGCGCGGCGCCATGTGGGAAAGGGTGGTTTTGAGGCTGAAGGCAGCAGGAAAGCCTGCAGCCCCCAGGTGTGTGGGGCCACGCAAGCGGTTCCCAAAGAGCTTTAGAACAAGGCTGCGTTTTCCCTGCTGGCTCTTTGGGCGTGGGACCAGTCTCCAGATATATGGCCATTTTTGGGCCTGGCGTGACGCCATATGGGAAAGGGTGGTTTTGAGGATGAAGGCAGCAGGAAAGCCTGCATCCCCCAGGTGTGTGGGGCTACGCAAGCGGTTCCCAAAGAGCTTTAGAACAAGGCATAGTTTTCCCTGCTGTCTCTTTGGGCGTGGGACCAATCTCCAGCCATATGGCCATTTTTGTGCCTGGCGCGGCGCCAAGTGGGAAAGGGTGGTTTTGAGGCTGAAGGCAGCAGGAAAGCCTGCAGCCCCCAGGTGTGTGGGGCTACGCAAGCGGTTCCCAAAGAGCTTTAGTACAAGGCATAGTTTTCCCTGCTGGCTCTTTCGGCGTGGGACCAATCTCCAGACATATGGCCATTTTTGTGCCTGGCGTGACGCCAAGTGGGAAAGGGTGGTTTTGAGGCTGAAGAGAGCAGGAAAGCCTGCAGCCCCCAGGTCTGTGGGGCCACGGAAGCGGTTCCCAAAGAGCTTTAGAACAAGGCACAATTTTCCCTGCTGGCTCTTTGGGCGTGGAACCAATCTCCAGACATATGGCCATTCTTGGGCCTGGCGCGGCGCCAAGTGGGAAAGGGTGGTTTTGAGGCTGAAGTCAGCAGGAAAGCCTGCAGCCCCCAGGTGTGTGGGGCTACGCAAGCGGTTCCCAAAGAGCTTTAGAACAAGGCATAGTTTTCCCTGCTGGCTCTTTGGGCGTGGGACCAATCTCCAGACATATGGCCATTTTTGGGCCTGGCGCGGCGCCAAGTGGGAAAGGGTGGCTTTGAGGCTGAAGGCAGCAGGAAAGCCTGCAGCCCCCAGGTGTGTGGGGCTACGCAAGCGGTTCCCAAAGAGCTTTAGAACAAGGCATAGTTTTCCCTGCTGGCTCTTTGGGCGTCGGACCAATCTCCAGACATATGGCCATTTTTGGGCCTGGCGCGGGGACAAGTGGGAAAGGGTGGTTTTGAGGCTGAAGGCAGCAGGAAAGCCTGCAGCCCCCAGGTGTGTGGGGCTACGCAAGTGGTTCCCATAGAGCTTTAGTACAAGGCATAGTTTTCCCTGCTGGCTCTTTGGGCGTGGGACCAACCTCCAGACATATGGCCGTTTTTGTGCGTGGCGCGGGGCCACGTGGGAAATGGAGATTTTGAGGCTGAAGGCAGCAGGAAAGCCTGCAGCCCCCAGGTGTGTGGGGCTACGCAAGCGGTTCCCAAAGAGCTTTAGAACAAGGCATAGTTTTCCCTGCTGGCTCTTTGAGAAAGGGACCAGTCTCCAGACATATGGCCATTTTTGTGCCTGGCGCGGTGCCAAGTGGGAAAGGGTGGTTTTGAGGCTGAAGGCAGCAGGAAAGCCTGCAGCCCCCAGGTGTGTGGGGCTACGCAAGCGGTTCCCAAAGAGCTTTAGAACAAGGCATAGTTTTCCCTGCTGGCTCTTGAGCGTGGGACCAGTCTCCAGACATATGGCCATTTTTGGGCCTGGCGTGACGGCATGTGGGAAAGGGTGGTGTGAGGCTGAAGGCAGCAGGAAAGCCTGCAGCCCCCAGGTGTGTGGGGCTACACAAGCCGTTCCCAAAGAGCTTTAGTACAAGGCATAGTTTTCCCTGCTGGCTCTTTGGGCGTGGGACCAATCTCCAGACATTTGGCCATTTTTGTGCCTGGAGCGGGGCCAAGTGGGAAAGGGAGGTTTTGAGGCTGAAGGCAGCAGGAAAGCCTGCAGCCCCCAGGTGTGTGGGGCTACGCAAGCGGTTCCCAAAGAGCTTTAGTACAAGGCATAGTTTTCCCTGCTGGCTCTTGGGCGTGGGACCAGTCTCCAGACATATGGCCATTTTTGTGCCTGGCACGGCGCCAAGTGGGAAAGGGTGGTTTTGAGGCTGAAGGCAGCAGGAAAGCCTGCAGCCCCCAGGTCTGTGGGGCTACGCAAGCGGTTCCCAAAGAGCTTTAGAACAAGGCATAGTTTTCCCTGCTGGCTCTTTGGGCGTGGGACCAATCTCCAGCCATATGGCCATTTTTGGGCCTGGCGCGGCGCCATGTGGGAAAGGGTGGTTTTGAGGCTGAAGGCAGCAGGAAAGCCTGCAGCCCCCAGGTGTGTGGGGCCACGCAAGCGGTTCCCAAAGAGCTTTAGAACAAGGCTGCGTTTTCCCTGCTGGCTCTTTGGGCGTGGGACCAGTCTCCAGATATATGGCCATTTTTGTGCCTGGCGTGACGCCATATGGGAAAGGGTGGTTTTGAGGATGAAGGCAGCAGGAAAGCCTGCATCCCCCAGGTGTGTGGGGCTACGCAAGCGGTTCCCAAAGAGCTTTAGAACAAGGCATAGTTTTCCCTGCTGTCTCTTTGGGCGTGGGACCAATCTCCAGCCATATGGCCATTTTTGTGCCTGGCGCGGCGCCAAGTGGGAAAGGGTGGTTTTGAGGCTGAAGGCAGCAGGAAAGCCTGCAGCCCCCAGGTGTGTGGGGCTACGCAAGCGGTTCCCAAAGAGCTTTAGTACAAGGCATAGTTTTCCCTGCTGGCTCTTTCGGCGTGGGACCAATCTCCAGACATATGGCCATTTTTGTGCCTGGCGTGACGCCAAGTGGGAAAGGGTGGTTTTGAGGCTGAAGAGAGCAGGAAAGCCTGCAGCCCCCAGGTCTGTGGGGCCACGGAAGCGGTTCCCAAAGAGCTTTAGAACAAGGCACAATTTTCCCTGCTGGCTCTTTGGGCGTGGAACCAATCTCCAGACATATGGCCATTCTTGGGCCTGGCGCGGCGCCAAGTGGGAAAGGGTGGTTTTGAGGCTGAAGTCAGCAGGAAAGCCTGCAGCCCCCAGGTGTGTGGGGCTACGCAAGCGGTTCCCAAAGAGCTTTAGAACAAGGCATAGTTTTCCCTGCTGGCTCTTTGGGCGTGGGACCAATCTCCAGACATATGGCCATTTTTGGGCCTGGCGCGGCGCCAAGTGGGAAAGGGTGGCTTTGAGGCTGAAGGCAGCAGGAAAGCCTGCAGCCCCCAGGTGTGTGGGGCTACGCAAGCGGTTCCCAAAGAGCTTTAGAACAAGGCATAGTTTTCCCTGCTGGCTCTTTGGGCGTCGGACCAATCTCCAGACATATGGCCATTTTTGGGCCTGGCGCGGGGACAAGTGGGAAAGGGTGGTTTTGAGGCTGAAGGCAGCAGGAAAGCCTGCAGCCCCCAGGTGTGTGGGGCTACGCAAGTGGTTCCCATAGAGCTTTAGTACAAGGCATAGTTTTCCCTGCTGGCTCTTTGGGCGTGGGACCAACCTCCAGACATATGGCCGTTTTTGTGCCTGGCGCGGGGCCACGTGGGAAATGGAGATTTTGAGGCTGAAGGCAGCAGGAAAGCCTGCAGCCCCCAGGTGTGTGGGGCTACGCAAGCGGTTCCCAAAGAGCTTTAGAACAAGGCATAGTTTTCCCTGCTGGCTCTTTGAGAAAGGGACCAGTCTCCAGACATATGGCCATTTTTGTGCCTGGCGCGGTGCCAAGTGGGAAAGGGTGGTTTTGAGGCTGAAGGCAGCAGGAAAGCCTGCAGCCCCCAGGTGTGTGGGGCTACGGAAGCGGTTCCCAAAGAGCTTTAGAACAAGGCATAGTTTTCCCTGCTGGCTCTTGAGCGTGGGACCAGTCTCCAGACATATGGCCATTTTTGGGCCTGGCGTGACGGCATGTGGGAAAGGGTGGTGTGAGGCTGAAGGCAGCAGGAAAGCCTGCAGCCCCCAGGTCTGTGGGGCTACGCAAGCGGTTCCCAAAGAGCTTTAGTACAAGGCATAGTTTTCCCTGCTGGCTCTTTGGGCGTGGGACCAATCTCCAGACATATGGCCATTTTTATGCCTGGCGCGACGCCAAGTGGGAAAGGGTGGTTTTGAGGCTGAAGGCAGCAGGAAAGCCTGCAGCCCCCAGGTGTGTGGGGCCACGCAAGCGGTTCCCAAAGAGCTTTAGAACAAGGCATAATTTTCCCTCCTGGCTCTTTGGGCGTGGGACCAGTCTCCAGACATATGGCCATTTTTGTGCCTGGCGCGGCGCCAAGTGGGAAAGGGTTGTTTTGAGGCTGAAGGCAGCAGGAAAGCCTGCAGCCCCCAGGTGTGTGGGGCTATGCAAGCGGTTCCCAAAGAGCTTTAGAACAAGGCATAGTTTTCCCTGCTGGCTCTTTCGGCGTGGGACTAATCTCCAGACATATGGCCATTTTTGTGCCTGGCGTGACGGCATGTGGGAAAGGGTGCTTTTGAGGCTGAAGGCAGCAGGAAAGCCTGCAGCCCGCAGGTCTGTGGGGCTACGCAAGCGGTTCCCAAAGAGCTTTAGAACAAGGCATATTGTTCCCTGCTGGCTCTTTGGGCGTGGGACCAATCTCCAGACATATGGCCATTTTTGTGCCTGGCGTGACGCCATGTGGGAAAGGGTGGTTTTGAGGCTGAAGGCAGCAGGAAAGCCTGCAGCCCCCAGGTGTGTGGGGCTACACAAGCCGTTCCCAAAGAGCTTTAGTACAAGGCATAGTTTTCCCTGCTGGCTCTTTGGGCGTGGGACCAATCTCCAGACATTTGGCCATTTTTGTGCCTGGAGCGAGGCCAAGTGGGAAAGGGAGGTTTTGAGGCTGAAGGCAGCAGGAAAGCCTGCAGCCCCCAGGTGTGTGGGGCTACGCAAGCGGTTCCCAAAGAGCTTTAGTACAAGGCATAGTTTTCCCTGCTGGCTCTTGGGCGTGGGACCAGTCTCCAGACATATGGCCATTTTTGTGCCTGGCACGGCGCCAAGTGGGAAAGGGTGGTTTTGAGGCTGAAGGCAGCAGGAAAGCCTGCAGCCCCCAGGTCTGTGGGGCTACGCAAGCGGTTCCCAAAGAGCTTTAGAACAAGGCATAGTTTTCCCTGCTGGCTCTTTGGGCGTCGGACCAATCTCCAGACATATGGCCATTTTTGGGCCTGGCGCGGGGACAAGTGGGAAAGGGTGGTTTTGAGGCTGAAGGCAGCAGGAAAGCCTGCAGCCCCCAGGTGTGTGGGGCTACGCAAGTGGTTCCCATAGAGCTTTAGTACAAGGCATAGTTTTCCCTGCTGGCTCTTTGGGCGTGGGACCAACCTCCAGACATATGGCCGTTTTTGTGCCTGGCGCGGGGCCACGTGGGAAATGGAGATTTTGAGGCTGAAGGCAGCAGGAAAGCCTGCAGCCCCCAGGTGTGTGGGGCTACGCAAGCGGTTCCCAAAGAGCTTTAGAACAAGGCATAGTTTTCCCTGCTGGCTCTTTGAGAAAGGGACCAGTCTCCAGACATATGGCCATTTTTGTGCCTGGCGCGGTGCCAAGTGGGAAAGGGTGGTTTTGAGGCTGAAGGCAGCAGGAAAGCCTGCAGCCCCCAGGTGTGTGGGGCTACGGAAGCGGTTCCCAAAGAGCTTTAGAACAAGGCATAGTTTTCCCTGCTGGCTCTTTGGGCGTGGGACCAGTCTCCAGACATATGGCCATTTCTGGGCCTGGCGTGACGGCATGTGGGAAAGGGTGGTGTGAGGCTGAAGGCAGCAGGAAAGCCTGCAGCCCCCAGGTCTGTGGGGCTACGCAAGCGGTTCCCAAAGAGCTTTAGTACAAGGCATAGTTTTCCCTGCTGGCTCTTTGGGCGTGGGACCAATCTCCAGACATATGGCCATTTTTATGCCTGGCGCGACGCCAAGTGGGAAAGGGTGGTTTTGAGGCTGAAGGCAGCAGGAAAGCCTGCAGCCCCCAGGTGTGTGGGGCCACGCAAGCGGTTCCCAAAGAGCTTTAGAACAAGGCATAATTTTCCCTGCTGGCTCTTTGGGCGTGGGACCAGTCTCCAGACATATGGCCATTTTTGTGCCTGGCGCGGCGCCAAGTGGGAAAGGGTTGTTTTGAGGCTGAAGGCAGCAGGAAAGCCTGCAGCCCCCAGGTGTGTGGGGCTATGCAAGCGGTTCCCAAAGAGCTTTAGAACAAGGCATAGTTTTCCCTGCTGGCTCTTTCGGCGTGGGACCAATCTCCAGACATATGGCCATTTTTGTGCCTGGCGTGACGGCATGTGGGAAAGGGTGCTTTTGAGGCTGAAGGCAGCAGGAAAGCCTGCAGCCCCCAGGTCTGTGCGGCTACGCAAGCGGTTCCCAAAGAGCTTTAGAACAAGGCATATTGTTCCCTGCTGGCTCTTTGGGCGTGGGACCAATCTCCAGACATATGGCCATTTTTGTGCCTGGCGTGACGCCATGTGGGAAAGGGTGGTTTTGAGGCTGAAGGCAGCAGGAAAGCCTGCAGCCCCCAGGTGTGTGGGGCTACACAAGCCGTTCCCAAAGAGCTTTAGTACAAGGCATAGTTTTCCCTGCTGGCTCTTTGGGCGTGGGACCAATCTCCAGACATTTGGCCATTTTTGTGCCTGGAGCGGGGCCAAGTGGGAAAGGGAGGTTTTGAGGCTGAAGGCAGCAGGAAAGCCTGCAGCCCCCAGGTGTGTGGGGCTACGCAAGCGGTTCCCAAAGAGCTTTAGTACAAGGCATAGTTTTCCCTGCTGGCTCTTGGGCGTGGGACCAGTCTCCAGACATATGGCCATTTTTGTGCCTGGCACGGCGCCAAGTGGGAAAGGGTGGTTTTGAGGCTGAAGGCAGCAGGAAAGCCTGCAGCCCCCAGGTCTGTGGGGCTACGCAAGCGGTTCCCAAAGAGCTTTAGAACAAGGCATAGTTTTCCCTGCTGGCTCTTTGGGCGTGGGACCAATCTCCAGCCATATGGCCATTTTTGGGCCTGGCGCGGCGCCATGTGGGAAAGGGTGGTTTTGAGGCTGAAGGCAGCAGGAAAGCCTGCAGCCCCCAGGTGTGTGGGGCCACGCAAGCGGTTCCCAAAGAGCTTTAGAACAAGGCTGCGTTTTCCCTGCTGGCTCTTTGGGCGTGGGACCAGTCTCCAGATATATGGCCATTTTTGGGCCTGGCGTGACGCCATATGGGAAAGGGTGGTTTTGAGGATGAAGGCAGCAGGAAAGCCTGCATCCCCCAGGTGTGTGGGGCTACGCAAGCGGTTCCCAAAGAGCTTTAGAACAAGGCATAGTTTTCCCTGCTGTCTCTTTGGGCGTGGGACCAATCTCCAGCCATATGGCCATTTTTGTGCCTGGCGCGGCGCCAAGTGGGAAAGGGTGGTTTTGAGGCTGAAGGCAGCAGGAAAGCCTGCAGCCCCCAGGTGTGTGGGGCTACGCAAGCGGTTCCCAAAGAGCTTTAGTACAAGGCATAGTTTTCCCTGCTGGCTCTTTCGGCGTGGGACCAATCTCCAGACATATGGCCATTTTTGTGCCTGGCGTGACGCCAAGTGGGAAAGGGTGGTTTTGAGGCTGAAGAGAGCAGGAAAGCCTGCAGCCCCCAGGTCTGTGGGGCCACGGAAGCGGTTCCCAAAGAGCTTTAGAACAAGGCACAATTTTCCCTGCTGGCTCTTTGGGCGTGGAACCAATCTCCAGACATATGGCCATTCTTGGGCCTGGCGCGGCGCCAAGTGGGAAAGGGTGGTTTTGAGGCTGAAGTCAGCAGGAAAGCCTGCAGCCCCCAGGTGTGTGGGGCTACGCAAGCGGTTCCCAAAGAGCTTTAGAACAAGGCATAGTTTTCCCTGCTGGCTCTTTGGGCGTGGGACCAATCTCCAGACATATGGCCATTTTTGGGCCTGGCGCGGCGCCAAGTGGGAAAGGGTGGCTTTGAGGCTGAAGGCAGCAGGAAAGCCTGCAGCCCCCAGGTGTGTGGGGCTACGCAAGCGGTTCCCAAAGAGCTTTAGAACAAGGCATAGTTTTCCCTGCTGGCTCTTTGGGCGTCGGACCAATCTCCAGACATATGGCCATTTTTGGGCCTGGCGCGGGGACAAGTGGGAAAGGGTGGTTTTGAGGCTGAAGGCAGCAGGAAAGCCTGCAGCCCCCAGGTGTGTGGGGCTACGCAAGTGGTTCCCATAGAGCTTTAGTACAAGGCATAGTTTTCCCTGCTGGCTCTTTGGGCGTGGGACCAACCTCCAGACATATGGCCGTTTTTGTGCCTGGCGCGGGGCCACGTGGGAAATGGAGATTTTGAGGCTGAAGGCAGCAGGAAAGCCTGCAGCCCCCAGGTGTGTGGGGCTACGCAAGCGGTTCCCAAAGAGCTTTAGAACAAGGCATAGTTTTCCCTGCTGGCTCTTTGAGAAAGGGACCAGTCTCCAGACATATGGCCATTTTTGTGCCTGGCGCGGTGCCAAGTGGGAAAGGGTGGTTTTGAGGCTGAAGGCAGCAGGAAAGCCTGCAGCCCCCAGGTGTGTGGGGCTACGGAAGCGGTTCCCAAAGAGCTTTAGAACAAGGCATAGTTTTCCCTGCTGGCTCTTGAGCGTGGGACCAGTCTCCAGACATATGGCCATTTTTGGGCCTGGCGTGACGGCATGTGGGAAAGGGTGGTGTGAGGCTGAAGGCAGCAGGAAAGCCTGCAGCCCCCAGGTGTGTGGGGCTACACAAGCCGTTCCCAAAGAGCTTTAGTACAAGGCATAGTTTTCCCTGCTGGCTCTTTGGGCGTGGGACCAATCTCCAGACATTTGGCCATTTTTGTGCCTGGAGCGGGGCCAAGTGGGAAAGGGAGGTTTTGAGGCTGAAGGCAGCAGGAAAGCCTGCAGCCCCCAGGTGTGTGGGGCTACGCAAGCGGTTCCCAAAGAGCTTTAGTACAAGGCATAGTTTTCCCTGCTGGCTCTTGGGCGTGGGACCAGTCTCCAGACATATGGCCATTTTTGTGCCTGGCACGGCGCCAAGTGGGAAAGGGTGGTTTTGAGGCTGAAGGCAGCAGGAAAGCCTGCAGCCCCCAGGTCTGTGGGGCTACGCAAGCGGTTCCCAAAGAGCTTTAGAACAAGGCATAGTTTTCCCTGCTGGCTCTTTGGGCGTGGGACCAATCTCCAGCCATATGGCCATTTTTGGGCCTGGCGCGGCGCCATGTGGGAAAGGGTGGTTTTGAGGCTGAAGGCAGCAGGAAAGCCTGCAGCCCCCAGGTGTGTGGGGCCACGCAAGCGGTTCCCAAAGAGCTTTAGAACAAGGCTGCGTTTTCCCTGCTGGCTCTTTGGGCGTGGGACCAGTCTCCAGATATATGGCCATTTTTGGGCCTGGCGTGACGCCATATGGGAAAGGGTGGTTTTGAGGATGAAGGCAGCAGGAAAGCCTGCATCCCCCAGGTGTGTGGGGCTACGCAAGCGGTTCCCAAAGAGCTTTAGAACAAGGCATAGTTTTCCCTGCTGTCTCTTTGGGCGTGGGACCAATCTCCAGCCATATGGCCATTTTTGTGCCTGGCGCGGCGCCAAGTGGGAAAGGGTGGTTTTGAGGCTGAAGGCAGCAGGAAAGCCTGCAGCCCCCAGGTGTGTGGGGCTACGCAAGCGGTTCCCAAAGAGCTTTAGTACAAGGCATAGTTTTCCCTGCTGGCTCTTTCGGCGTGGGACCAATCTCCAGACATATGGCCATTTTTGTGCCTGGCGTGACGCCAAGTGGGAAAGGGTGGTTTTGAGGCTGAAGAGAGCAGGAAAGCCTGCAGCCCCCAGGTCTGTGGGGCCACGGAAGCGGTTCCCAAAGAGCTTTAGAACAAGGCACAATTTTCCCTGCTGGCTCTTTGGGCGTGGAACCAATCTCCAGACATATGGCCATTCTTGGGCCTGGCGCGGCGCCAAGTGGGAAAGGGTGGTTTTGAGGCTGAAGTCAGCAGGAAAGCCTGCAGCCCCCAGGTGTGTGGGGCTACGCAAGCGGTTCCCAAAGAGCTTTAGAACAAGGCATAGTTTTCCCTGCTGGCTCTTTGGGCGTGGGACCAATCTCCAGACATATGGCCATTTTTGGGCCTGGCGCGGCGCCAAGTGGGAAAGGGTGGCTTTGAGGCTGAAGGCAGCAGGAAAGCCTGCAGCCCCCAGGTGTGTGGGGCTACGCAAGCGGTTCCCAAAGAGCTTTAGAACAAGGCATAGTTTTCCCTGCTGGCTCTTTGGGCGTCGGACCAATCTCCAGACATATGGCCATTTTTGGGCCTGGCGCGGGGACAAGTGGGAAAGGGTGGTTTTGAGGCTGAAGGCAGCAGGAAAGCCTGCAGCCCCCAGGTGTGTGGGGCTACGCAAGTGGTTCCCATAGAGCTTTAGTACAAGGCATAGTTTTCCCTGCTGGCTCTTTGGGCGTGGGACCAACCTCCAGACATATGGCCGTTTTTGTGCCTGGCGCGGGGCCACGTGGGAAATGGAGATTTTGAGGCTGAAGGCAGCAGGAAAGCCTGCAGCCCCCAGGTGTGTGGGGCTACGCAAGCGGTTCCCAAAGAGCTTTAGAACAAGGCATAGTTTTCCCTGCTGGCTCTTTGAGAAAGGGACCAGTCTCCAGACATATGGCCATTTTTGTGCCTGGCGCGGTGCCAAGTGGGAAAGGGTGGTTTTGAGGCTGAAGGCAGCAGGAAAGCCTGCAGCCCCCAGGTGTGTGGGGCTACGGAAGCGGTTCCCAAAGAGCTTTAGAACAAGGCATAGTTTTCCCTGCTGGCTCTTGAGCGTGGGACCAGTCTCCAGACATATGGCCATTTTTGGGCCTGGCGTGACGGCATGTGGGAAAGGGTGGTGTGAGGCTGAAGGCAGCAGGAAAGCCTGCAGCCCCCAGGTCTGTGGGGCTACGGAAGCGGTTCCCAAAGAGCTTTAGTACAAGGCATAGTTTTCCCTGCTGGCTCTTTGGGCGTGGGACCAATCTCCAGACATATGGCCATTCTTATGCCTGGCGCGACGCCAAGTGGGAAAGGGTGGTTTTGAGGCTGAAGGCAGCAGGAAAGCCTGCAGCCCCCAGGTGTGTGGGGCCACGCAAGCGGTTCCCAAAGAGCTTTAGAACAAGGCATAATTTTCCCTCCTGGCTCTTTGGGCGTGGGACCAGTCTCCAGACATATGGCCATTTTTGTGCCTGGCGCGGCGCCAAGTGGGAAAGGGTTGTTTTGAGGCTGAAGGCAGCAGGAAAGCCTGCAGCCCCCAGGTGTGTGGGGCTATGCAAGCGGTTCCCAAAGAGCTTTAGAACAAGGCATAGTTTTCCCTGCTGGCTCTTTCGGCGTGGGACTAATCTCCAGACATATGGCCATTTTTGTGCCTGGCGTGACGGCATGTGGGAAAGGGTGCTTTTGAGGCTGAAGGCAGCAGGAAAGCCTGCAGCCCGCAGGTCTGTGGGGCTACGCAAGCGGTTCCCAAAGAGCTTTAGAACAAGGCATATTGTTCCCTGCTGGCTCTTTGGGCGTGGGACCAATCTCCAGACATATGGCCATTTTTGTGCCTGGCGTGACGCCATGTGGGAAAGGGTGGTTTTGAGGCTGAAGGCAGCAGGAAAGCCTGCAGCCCCCAGGTGTGTGGGGCTACACAAGCCGTTCCCAAAGAGCTTTAGTACAAGGCATAGTTTTCCCTGCTGGCTCTTTGGGCGTGGGACCAATCTCCAGACATTTGGCCATTTTTGTGCCTGGAGCGAGGCCAAGTGGGAAAGGGAGGTTTTGAGGCTGAAGGCAGCAGGAAAGCCTGCAGCCCCCAGGTGTGTGGGGCTACGCAAGCGGTTCCCAAAGAGCTTTAGTACAAGGCATAGTTTTCCCTGCTGGCTCTTGGGCGTGGGACCAGTCTCCAGACATATGGCCATTTTTGTGCCTGGCACGGCGCCAAGTGGGAAAGGGTGGTTTTGAGGCTGAAGGCAGCAGGAAAGCCTGCAGCCCCCAGGTCTGTGGGGCTACGCAAGCGGTTCCCAAAGAGCTTTAGAACAAGGCATAGTTTTCCCTGCTGGCTCTTTGGGCGTGGGACCAATCTCCAGCCATATGGCCATTTTTGGGCCTGGCGCGGCGCCATGTGGGAAAGGGTGGTTTTGAGGCTGAAGGCAGCAGGAAAGCCTGCAGCCCCCAGGTGTGTGGGGCCACGCAAGCGGTTCCCAAAGAGCTTTAGAACAAGGCTGCGTTTTCCCTGCTGGCTCTTTGGGCGTGGGACCAGTCTCCAGATATATGGCCATTTTTGGGCCTGGCGTGACGCCATATGGGAAAGGGTGGTTTTGAGGATGAAGGCAGCAGGAAAGCCTGCATCCCCCAGGTGTGTGGGGCTACGCAAGCGGTTCCCAAAGAGCTTTAGTACAAGGCATAGTTTTCCCTGCTGTCTCTTTGGGCGTGGGACCAATCTCCAGCCATATGGCCATTTTTGTGCCTGGCGCGGCGCCAAGTGGGAAAGGGTGGTTTTGAGGCTGAAGGCAGCAGGAAAGCCTGCAGCCCCCAGGTGTGTGGGGCTACGCAAGCGGTTCCCAAAGAGCTTTAGTACAAGGCATAGTTTTCCCTGCTGGCTCTTTCGGCGTGGGACCAATCTCCAGACATATGGCCATTTTTGTGCCTGGCGTGACGCCAAGTGGGAAAGGGTGGTTTTGAGGCTGAAGGCAGCAGGAAAGTCTGCAGTCCCCAGGTGTGTGGGGCTACGCAAGCGGTTCCCAAAGAGCTTTATAACAAGGCATAGTTTTCCCTGCTGGCTCTTTGGGCGTGGGACCAGTCTCCAGACATATGGCCATTTTTGGGCCTCGTGCGTCGCCAAGTGGGAAAGGGTGGTTTTGAGGCTGAAGGCAGCAGGAAAGCCTGCAGCCCCCAGGTGTGTGGGGCTACGCAAGCCGTTCCCAAAGAGCTTTAGAACAAGGCATAGTTTTCCCTGCTGGCTCTTTGGCGTGGGACCAATCTCCAGCCATATGACCATTTTTGTGCCTGGCGTGACGCCATGTGGGAAAGGGTAGTTTGGGGCTGAAGGCAGCAGGAAAGTCTGCAGCCCCCAGGTCTGTGGGGCCACGCAAGCAGTTCCCAAAGAGCTTTAGAACAAGGCATAGTTTTCCCTGCTGGCTCTTTGGGAAAGGGACCAGTCTCCAGAAATATAGCCATTTTTGTGCCTGGTGCGACGCCAAGTGGGAAAGGGTGGTTTTGAGGCTGAAGGCAGCAGGAAAGCCTGCAGCCCCCAGGTCTGTGGGGCCACGCAAGCGGTTCCCAAAGAGCTTTAGAACAAGGCATAGTTTTCCCTGCTGGCTCTTTGGGCGTGGGACCAATCTCCAGACATATGGCCATTTTTGTGCGTGGCGCGGCGCCAAGTGGGAAAGGGTGGTTTTGAGGCTGAAGGCAGCAGGAAAGCCTGCAGCCCCCAGGTCTGTGGGGCCACGCAAGCGGTTCCCAAAGAGCTTTAGAATAAGGCATCGTTTTCCCTGCTGGCTCTTTGGGCGTGGAACAAATCTCCAGACATATGGCCATTTTTGGGCCTGGCGTGACGCCATGTGGGAAAGGGTGGTTTTGAGGCTGAAGGCAGCAGGAAAGCCTGCAGCCCCCAGGTGTGTGGGGCTACGCAAGCGGTTCCCAAAGAGCTTTAGAACAAGGCATAGTCTTCCCTGCTGGCTCTTTGAGAAAGGGACCAGTCTCCTGACATATGGCCATTTTTGTGCCTGGCGCGGCGCCAAGTGGGAAAGGGTGGTTTTCAGGCTGAAGGCAGCAGGAAAGCCTGCAGCCCCCAGCTGTGTGGGGCCACGCAAGCGTTTCCCAAAGAGCTTTAGAACAAGGCATAGTTTTCCCTGCTTGCTCTTGGGCGTGGGACCAGTCTCCAGACATATGGCCATTTTTGGGCCTGGCGTGACGCCATGTGGGAAAGGGTGGTTTTGAGGCTGAAGGCAGCAGGAAAGCCTGCAGCCCCCAGGTGTGTGGGGCTACGCAAGCCGTTCCCAAAGAGCTTTAGAACAAGGCATAGTTTTCCCTGCTGGCTCTTTGGGCGTGGGACCAGTCTCCAGCCATATGGCCATTTTTGGGCCTGGCGCGGGGCCAAGTGGGAAAGGGTGGTTTTGAGGCTGAAGGCAGCAGGAAAGCCTGAAGCCCCCAGGTGTGTGGGGCTACGCAAGCCGTTACCAAAGAGCTTTACAACAAGGCATAGTTTTCCCTGCTGGCTCTTGGGCGTGGGACCAGTCTCCACACATATGGCCATTTTTGGGCCTGGCGCGGCGCCAAGTGGGAAAGGGTGGTTTTGAGGCTGAAGGCAGCAGGAAAGCCTGCAGCCCCCAGGTGTGTGGGGCTACGCAAGCGGTTCCCAAAGAGCTTTAGAACAAGGCATAGTTTTCCCTGCTGGCTCTTTGGGCGTGGGACCAATCTCCAGACATATGGCCTTTTCTGGGCCTGGCGCAGCGCCAAGTGGGACAGGGTGCCTTTGAGGCTGAAGAGAGCAGGAAAGCCTGCAGCCCCCAGGTGTGTGGGGCGACGCAAGCGGTTCCCAAAGAGCTTTAGAACAAGGTATAGTTTTCCCTGCTGGCTCTTTGGGCGTGGGACCAATCTCCAGACATATGGCCATTTTTGTGCCTGGCGTGACGCCAATTGGGAAAGGGTGGTTTTGAAGCTGAAGGCAGCAGGAAAGTCTGCAGCCCGCAGGTCTGTGGGGCCACGCAAGCGGTTCCCAAAGAGCTTTAGAACAAGGCATAGTTTTCCCTGCTGGCTCTTTCGGCGTGGGACCAACTTCCAGACATATGGCCGTTTTTGTGCCTGGCGCGGGGCCACGTGGGAAATGGAGGTTTTGAGGCTGAAGGCAGCAGGAAAGCCTGCAGCCCCCAGGTGTGTGGGGCGACGCAAGCGGTTCCCAAAGAGCTTTAGAACAAGGCATAGTTTTCCCCGCTTGCTCTTGGGCGTGGGACCAGTCTCCAGACATATGGCCGTTTTTGGGCCTGGCTTGACGCCATGTGGGAAAGGGTGGTTTTGAGGCTGAAGGCAGCAGGAAAGCCTGCAGCCCCCAGGTGTGTGGGGCTACGCAAGCGGTTCCCAAAGAGCTTTAGAACAAGGCATAGTTTTCCCTGCTGGCTCTTTGGGCGTGGGACCAGTCTCCAGACATATGGCCATTTTTGGGCCTGGCGCGGGGCCAAGTGGGAAAGGGTGGTTTTGAGGCTGAAGGCAGCAGGAAAGCCTGCAGCCCCCAGGTCTGTGGGGCTACGCAAGCGGTTCCCAAAGAGCTTTAGTACAAGGCATAGTTTTCCCTGCTGGCTCTTTGGGCGTGGGACCAATCTCCAGACATATGGCCATTTTTATGCCTGGCGCGTCTCCAAGTGGGAAAGGGTGGTTTTGAGGCTGAAGGCAGCAGGAAAGCCTGCAGCCCCCAGGAGTGTGGGGCTACGCAAGCGGTTCCCAAAGAGCTTTAGAACAAGGCATATTTTTCCCTGCTGGCTCTTTGGGCGTGGGACCAGTCTCCAGACATATGGCCATTTTTGTGCCTGGCGTGACGCCAAGTGGGAAAGGGTGGTTTTGAGGCTGAAGGCAGCAGGAAAGCCTGCAGCCCCCAGGTGTGTGGGGCTACACAAGCGGTTCCCAAAGAGCTTTAGAACAAGGCATAGTTTTCCCTGCTGGCTCTTTGGGCGTGGGACCAGTCTCCAGACATATGGCCATTTTTGTGCCTGGCGCGGGGCCAAGTGGGAAAAGGGTGGTTTTGAGTCTGAAGGCAGCAGGAAAGTCTGCAACCCCCAGGTCTGTGACGCCACGCAAGCGGTTCCCAAAGAGCTTTAGAACAAGGCATAGTTTTCCCTGCTGGCTCTTTGGGCGTGGGACCAGTCTCCAGAAATATAGCCATTTTTCTGCGTGGCGCGACGCCAAGTGGGAAAGGGTGGTTTTGAGGCTGAAGGCAGCAGGAAAGCCTGCAGCCCCCAGGTGTGTGGGGCCACGCAAGCGGTTCCCAAAGAGCTTTAGAACAAGGCATAGTTTTCCCTGCTGGCTCTCTGGGCGTGGGACCAGTCTCCAGACATATGGCCATTTTTGTGCCTGGCGCAGCGCCAAGTGGGAAAGGGTGGTTTTGAGACTGAAGAGAGCAGGAATGCCTGCAGCCCCCAGTTTGTGTGGGGCTACGCAAGCCGTTCCCAAAGAGCTTTAGAACAAGGCATAGTTTTCCCTGCTGGCTCTTTGGGCGTGGGACCAGTCTCCAGAAATATAGCCATTTTTGTGCCTGGCGCGACGCCAAGTGGGAAAGGGTGGTTTTGAGGCTGAAGGCAGCAGGAAAGCCTGCAGCCCCCAGGTCTGTGGGGCCACATAAGCGGTTTCCAAAGAGCTTTAGAACAAGGCATAGTTTTCCCTGCTGGCTCTTTGGGCGTGGGACCAACCTCCAGACATATGGCCGTTTCTGGGCCTGGCGTGACGCCATGTGGGAAAAGGTGGTTTTGAGGCTGAAGGCAGCAGGAAAGACTGCAACCCTCAGGTCTGTGAGGCCACGCAAGCGGTTCCCAAAGAGCTTTAGAACAAGGCATAGTTTTCCCTGCTGGCTCTTTGGGAAAGGGACCAGTCTCCAGAAATATAGCCATTTTTGTGCGTGGCGCGACTCCAAGTGGAAAGGGTGGTTTTGAGGCTGAAGGCAGCAGGAAAGCCTGCACCCCCCAGGTCTGTGGGGCCACGCAAGCGGTTCCCAAAGAGCTTTAGAACAAGGCATAGTTTTCCCTGCTGGCTCTTTGGGCGTGGGACCAGTCTCCAGACATATGGCCATTTTTGTGCCTGGCGCGGCGCCAAGTGGGAAAGGGTGGTTTTGAGGCTGAAGGCAGCAGGAAAGCCTGCAGCCCCCAGGTCTGCGGGGCCACGCAAGCGGTTCCCAAAGAGATTTAGAATAAGGCATCGTTTTCCCTGCTGGCTCTTTGGGCGTGGGACCAATCTCCAGACATATGGCCATTTTTGGGCCTGGCGTGGCGCCAAGTGGGAAAGGGTGGTTTTGAGGCTGAAGGCAGCAGAAAAGCCTGCAGCCCCCAAGTCTGTGGGGCTACGCAAGCGGTTCCCAAAGAGCTTTAGAACAAGGCATAGTTTTCCCTCCTGGCTCTTTGGGCGTGGGACCAATCTCCACACATATGGCCATTTTTGGGCCTGGAGCGACGCCAAGTGGGAAAGGGTGGTTTTGAGGCTGAAGGCAGCAGGAAAGCCTGCAGCCCCCAGGTCTGTGGGGCCACGCAAGCGGTTCCCAAAGAGCTTTAGAACAAGGCATAGTTTTCCCTGCTGGCTCTTTGGGCGTGGGACCAATCTCCAGACATATGGCCATTTTTGTGCCTGGCGCAGCGCCATGTGGGAAAGGGTGGTTTTGAGGCTGAAGGCAGTAGGAAAGCCTGCAGCCCCCAGGTGTGTGGGGCTACGCAAGCGGTTCCCAAAGAGCTTTAGAACAAGGCATAGTTTTCCCTGCTGGCTCTTTGGGCGTGGGACCAGTCTCCAGACATATGGCCATTTTTGTGCCTGGCGTGACGCCATGTGGGAAAGGGTGGTTTTGAGGCTGAAGGCAGCAGGAAAGCCTGCAGCCCCCAGGTGTGTGGGGCTACGCAAGCGGTTCCCAAAGAGCTTTACAACAAGGCATATTTTTCCCTGCTGGCTCTTTGTGCGTGGGACCAATCTCCACACATATGGCCATTTTTGTGCCTGGCGTGACGCCATGTGGGAAAGGGTGGTTTTGAGGCTGAAGGCAGCAGGAAAGCCTGCAGCCCCCAGGTCTGTGGGGCTACGAAAGCGGTTCCCAAAGAGCTTTAGAACAAGGCATATTTTTCCCTGCTGGCTCTTTGGGCGTGGGACCAATCTCCAGACATATGGCCATTTTTGGGCCTGGCGTAACACCATGTGGGAAAGGGTGGTTTTGAGGCTGAAGGCAGCAGGAAAGCCTGCAGCACCCTGGTGTGTGGGGCCACGCAAGCGGTTCCCAAAGAGCTTTAGAACAAGGCATAGTTTTCCCTGCTGGCTCTTTGGGAAAGGGACCAGTCTCCAGACATAGGGCCATTTTTGTGCCTGGCGCGGTGCCAAGTGGGAAAGGGTGGTTTTGAGGCTGAAGGCAGCAGGAAAGCCTGCAGCCCCCAGGTGTGTGGGGCTACGCAAGCGGTTCCCAAAGAGCTTTAGAACAAGGCATAGTTTTCCCTGCTGGCTCTTTGGGCGTGGGACCAGTCTCCAGACATATGGCCATATTTGTGCCTGGCGTGACGACATGTGGGAAAGGGTGGTTTTGAGGCTGAAGGCAGCAGGAAAGCCTGCAGCCCCCAGGTGTGTGGGGCTACGCAAGCGGTTCCCAAAGAGCTTTAGAACAAGGCATAGTTTTCCCTGCTGGCTCTTTGGGCGTGAGACCAGTCTCCAGACATATGGCCATTTTTGTGCCTGGCGCAGCGCCAAGTGGGAAAGGGTGGTTTTGAGGCTGAAGGCAGCAGGAAAGCCTGCAGCCCCCAGGTGTGTGGGGCTACGCAAGCGGTTCCCAAAGAGCTTTACAACAAGGCATAGTTTTCCCTGCTGGCTCTTTGGGCGTGGGAGCAATCTCTAGACATATGGCCATTTTTGTGCCTGGCGCGACGCCAAGTGGGAAAGGGTGGTTTTGAGGCTGAAGGCAGCAGGAAAGCCTGCAGCCCCCAGGTGTGTGGGGCTACGCAAGCGGTTCCCAAAGAGCTTTAGAACAAGGCATAGTTTTCCCTGCTGGCTCTTTGGGCGTGGGACCAATCTCCAGACATATGGCCGTTTTTGTGCCTGGCGTGACGCCATGTGGGAAAGGGTGGTTTTGAGGCTGAAGGCAGCAGGAAAGCCTGCAGCCCCCAGGTCTGTGGGGCTACGCAAGCGGTTCTCAAAGAGCTTTAGAACAAGGCATAGTTTTCCCTGCTGGCTCTTTGGGAAAGGGACCAGTCTCCAGACATAGGGCCATTTTTGTGCCTAGCGCGACGCCAAGTGGGAAAGGGTGGTTTTGAGGCTGAAGGCAGCAGGAAAGCCTGCAGCCCCCAGGTGTGTGGGGCTACGCAAGCGGTTCCCAAAGAGCTTTAGAACAAGGCATAGTTTTCCCTGCTGGCTCTTTGGGCGTGGGACCAGTCTCCAGACATATGGCCATTTTTGTGCCTGGCGCGGCGCCAAGTGGGAAAGAGTGCTTTTGAGGCTGAAGAGAGCAGCAAAGACTGCAGCCCCCAGGTGTGTGGGGCTACGCAAGCGGTTCCCAAAGAGCTTTAGAACAAGGCATAGTTTTCCCTGCTGGCTCTTTGGGCGTGGGACCAATCTCCAGACATATGGCCGTTTTTGTGCCTGGCGTGACGCCATGTGGGAAAGGGTGGTTTTGAGGCTGAAGGCAGCAGGAAAGCCTGCAGCCCCCAGGTGTGTGGGGCTACGCAAGCGGTTCTCAAAGAGCTTTAGAACAAGGCATAGTTTTCCCTGCTGGCTCTTTGGGAAAGGGACCAGTCTCCAGACATAGGGCCATTTTTGTGCCTAGCGCGACGCCAAGTGGGAAAGGGTGGTTTTGAGGCTGAAGGCAGCAGGAAAGCCTGCAGCCCCCAGGTGTGTGGGGCTACGCAAGCGGTTCCCAAAGAGCTTTAGAACAAGGCATAGTTTTCCCTGCTGGCTCTTTGGGCGTGGGACCAGTCTCCAGACATATGGCCATTTTTGTGCCTGGCGCGGCGCCAAGTGGGAAAGGGTGCTTTTGAGGCTGAAGAGAGCAGGAAAGCCTGCAGCCCCCAGGTGTGTGGGGCTACGCAAGCCGTTCCCAAAGAGCTTTAGAATAAGGCATAGTTTTCCCTGCTGGCTGTTTTGGCGTGGGACCAATCTCCAGACATATGGCCATTTTTGGGCCTGGCGCGGCGCCAAGTGGGAAAGGGTGGTTTTGAGGCTGAAGGCAGCAGGAAAGCCTGCAGCCCCCAGGTCTGTGGGGCCACGCAAGCGGTTCCCAAAGAGCTTTAGAACAAGGCATAGTTTTCCCTGCTGGCTCTTTGGGCGTGGGACCAATCTCCAGACATATGGCCATTTTTGCGCCTGGAGCGACGCCAAGTGGGAAAGGGTGGTTTTGAGGCTGAAGGCAGCAGGAAAGCCTGCAGCCCCCAGGTGTGTGGGGCTACGCAAGCGGTTCCCAAAGAGCTTTACAACAAGGCATAGTTTTCCCTGCTGGCTCTTTGGGCGTGGGAGCAGTCTCCAGACATATGGCCATTTTTGGGCCTGGCGCGGTGCCAAGTGGGAAAGGGTGGTTTTGAGGCTGAAGGCAGCAGGAAAGCCTGCAGCCCCCAGGTGTGTGGGGCTACGCAAGCGGTTCCCAAAGAGCTTTAGAACAAGGCATAGTTTTCCCTGCTGGCTCTTTGGGGGTCGGACCAATCTCCAGACATATGGCCATTTTTGTGCCTGGCGCGGCGCCAAGTGGGAAAGGGTGGTTTTGAGGCTGAAGGCAGCAGGAAAGCCTGCAGCCCCCAGGTGTGTGGGGCCACGCAAGCGGTTCCCAAAGAGCTTTAGAACAAGGCATAGTTTTCCCTGCTGGCTCTCTGGGCGTGGGACCAGTCTCCAGACATATGGCCATTTTTGTGCCTGGCGCGGCGCCAAGTGGGAAAGGGTGGTTTTGAGACGGAAGAGAGCAGGAATGCCTGCAGCCCCCAGTTTATGTGGGGCTACGCAAGCCGTTCCCAAAGAGCTTTAGAACAAGGCATAGTTTTCCCTGCTGGCTCTTTGGGCGTGGGACCAGTCTCCAGAAATATAGCCATTTTTGTGCCTGGCGCGACGCCAAGAGGGAAAGGGTGGTTTTGAGGCTGAAGGCAGCAGGAAAGCCTGCAGCCCCCAGGTCTGTGGGGCCACGCAAGCGGTTTCCAAAGAGCTTTAGAACAAGGCATAGTTTTCCCTGCTGGCTCTTTGGGCATGGGACCAATCTCCAGACATATGGCCATTTTTGTGCCTGGCGCGGCGCCAAGTCGGAAAGGGTGGTTTTGAGGCTGAAGGCAGCAGGAAAGCCTGCAGCCCCCAGGTGTGTGGGGCCACGCAAGCGGTTCCCAAAGAGCTTTAGAACAAGGCATCGTTTTCCCTGCTGGCTCTTTGGGCGTGGAACCAAGCTCCAGACATATGGGCATTTTTGTGCCTGGCGTGTCGCCAAGTGGGAAAGGGTGCCTCTGAGGCTGAAGAGAGCAGGAAAGCCGCAGCCCCCAGGTGTGTGGGGCTACGCAAGCGGTTCCCAAAGAGCTTTAGAACAAGGCATAGTTTTCCCTGCCGGCTCTTTGGGCGTGGGACCAGTCTCCAGACATATGGCCATTTTTGGGCCTGGCGCGGCACCAAGTGGGAAAGGCTGCTTTTGAGGCTGAAGGCAGCAGGAAAGCCTGCACCCCCAGGTCTGTTGGGCTACGCAAGCCGTTCCCTAAGAGCTTTAGAACAAGGCATAGTTTTCCCTGCCGGCTCTTTGGGCGTGGGACCAGTCTCCAGACATATGGCCATTTTTGTGCTGGCGCGGGGCCACGTGGGAAATGGAGGTTTTGAGGCTGAAGGCAGCAGGAAAGTCTGCAGCCCCCAGGTGTGTGGGGCTACGCAAGCGGTTCCCAAAGAGCTTTAGAACAAGGCATAGTTTTCCCTGCTGGCTCTTTGGGCGTGGGACCAATCTCCAGACATATGGCCATTTTTGTGCCTGGCGCGGCGCCAAGTGGGAAAGGGTGGTTTTGAGGCTGAAGGCAGCAGGAAAGCCTGCAGCCCCCAGGTGTGTGGGGCCACGCAAGCGGTTCCCAAAGAGCTTTAGAACAAGGCATAGTTTTCCCTGCTGGCTCTCTGGGCGTGGGACCAGTCTCCAGACATATGGCCATTTTTGTGCCTGGCGCGGCGCCAAGTGGGAAAGGGTGGTTTTGAGACTGAAGAGAGCAGGAATGCCTGCAGCCCCCAGTTTATGTGGGGCTACGCAAGCCGTTCCCAAAGAGCTTTAGAACAAGGCATAGTTTTCCCTGCTGGCTCTTTGGGCGTGGGACCAATCTCCAGACATATGGCCTTTTCTGGGCCTGGCGCGGCGCCAAGTGGGAAAGGGTGGTTTTGAGGCTGAAGGCAGCAGGAAAGCCTGCAGCCCCCAGGTGTGTGGGGCTACGCAAGCGGTTCCCAAAGAGCTTTAGAACAAGGCATAGTTTTCCCTGCTGGCTCTTTGGGCGTGGGACCAGTCTCCAGACATATGGCCATATTTGTGCCTGGCGTGACGACATGTGGGAAAGGGTGGTTTTGAGGCTGAAGGCAGCAGGAAAGCCTGCAGCCCCCAGGTGTGTGGGGCTACGCAAGCGGTTCCCAAAGAGCTTTAGAACAAGGCATAGTTTTCCCTGCTGGCTCTTTGGGCGTGAGACCAGTCTCCAGACATATGGCCATTTTTGTGCCTGGCGCAGCGCCAAGTGGGAAAGGGTGGTTTTGAGGCTGAAGGCAGCAGGAAAGCCTGCAGCCCCCAGGTGTGTGGGGCTACGCAAGCGGTTCCCAAAGAGCTTTACAACAAGGCATAGTTTTCCCTGCTGGCTCTTTGGGCGTGGGAGCAATCTCTAGACATATGGCCATTTTTGTGCCTAGCGCGACGCCAAGTGGGAAAGGGTGGTTTTGAGGCTGAAGGCAGCAGGAAAGCCTGCAGCCCCCAGGTGTGTGGGGCTACACAAGCGGTTCCCAAAGAGCTTTAGAACAAGGCATAGTTTTCCCTGCTGGCTCTTTGGGCGTGGGACCAGTCTCCAGACATATGGCCATTTTTGTGCCTGGCGCGGCGCCAAGTGGGAAAGAGTGCTTTTGAGGCTGAAGAGAGCAGGAAAGACTGCAGCCCCCAGGTGTGTGGGGCTACGCAAGCGGTTCCCAAAGAGCTTTAGAACAAGGCATAGTTTTCCCTGCTGGCTCTTTGGGCGTGGGACCAATCTCCAGACATATGGCCGTTTTTGTGCCTGGCGTGACGCCATGTGGGAAAGGGTGGTTTTGAGGCTGAAGGCAGCAGGAAAGCCTGCAGCCCCCAGGTGTGTGGGGCTACGCAAGCGGTTCTCAAAGAGCTTTAGAACAAGGCATAGTTTTCCCTGCTGGCTCTTTGGGAAAGGGACCAGTCTCCAGACATAGGGCCATTTTTGTGCCTAGCGCGACGCCAAGTGGGAAAGGGTGGTTTTGAGGCTGAAGGCAGCAGGAAAGCCTGCAGCCCCCAGGTGTGTGGGGCTACGCAAGCGGTTCCCAAAGAGCTTTAGAACAAGGCATAGTTTTCCCTGCTGGCTCTTTGGGCGTGGGACCAGTCTCCAGACATATGGCCATTTTTGTGCCTGGCGCGGCGCCAAGTGGGAAAGGGTGCTTTTGAGGCTGAAGAGAGCAGGAAAGACTGCAGCCCCCAGGTGTGTGGGGCTACGCAAGCCGTTCCCAAAGAGCTTTACAATAAGGCATAGTTTTCCCTGCTGGCTGTTTTGGCGTGGGACCAATCTCCAGACATATGGCCATTTTTGGGCCTGGCGCGGCGCCAAGTGGGAAAGGGTGGTTTTGAGGCTGAAGGCAGCAGGAAAGCCTGCAGCCCCCAGGTCTGTGGGGCCACGCAAGCGGTTCCCAAAGAGCTTTAGAACAAGGCATAGTTTTCCCTGCTGGCTCTTTGGGCGTGGGACCAATCTCCAGACATATGGCCATTTTTGCGCCTGGAGCGACGCCAAGTGGGAAAGGGTGGTTTTGAGGCTGAAGGCAGCAGGAAAGCCTGCAGCCCCCAGGTGTGTGGGGCTACGCAAGCGGTTCCCAAAGAGCTTTACAACAAGGCATAGTTTTCCCTGCTGGCTCTTTGGGCGTGGGAGCAGTCTCCAGACATATGGCCATTTTTGGGCCTGGCGCGGTGCCAAGTGGGAAAGGGTGGTTTTGAGGCTGAAGGCAGCAGGAAAGCCTGCAGCCCCCAGGTGTGTGGGGCTACGCAAGCGGTTCCCAAAGAGCTTTAGAACAAGGCATAGTTTTCCCTGCTGGCTCTTTGGGGGTCGGACCAATCTCCAGACATATGGCCATTTTTGTGCCTGGCGCGGCGCCAAGTGGGAAAGGGTGGTTTTGAGGCTGAAGGCAGCAGGAAAGCCTGCAGCCCCCAGGTGTGTGGGGCCACGCAAGCGGTTCCCAAAGAGCTTTAGAACAAGGCATAGTTTTCCCTGCTGGCTCTCTGGGCGTGGGACCAGTCTCCAGACATATGGCCATTTTTGTGCCTGGCGCGGCGCCAAGTGGGAAAGGGTGGTTTTGAGACGGAAGAGAGCAGGAATGCCTGCAGCCCCCAGTTTATGTGGGGCTACGCAAGCCGTTCCCAAAGAGCTTTAGAACAAGGCATAGTTTTCCCTGCTGGCTCTTTGGGCGTGGGACCAGTCTCCAGAAATATAGCCATTTTTGTGCCTGGCGCGACGCCAAGAGGGAAAGGGTGGTTTTGAGGCTGAAGGCAGCAGGAAAGCCTGCAGCCCCCAGGTCTGTGGGGCCACGCAAGCGGTTTCCAAAGAGCTTTAGAACAAGGCATAGTTTTCCCTGCTGGCTCTTTGGGCATGGGACCAATCTCCAGACATATGGCCATTTTTGTGCCTGGCGCGGCGCCAAGTCGGAAAGGGTGGTTTTGAGGCTGAAGGCAGCAGGAAAGCCTGCAGCCCCCAGGTGTGTGGGGCCACGCAAGCGGTTCCCAAAGAGCTTTAGAACAAGGCATCGTTTTCCCTGCTGGCTCTTTGGGCGTGGAACCAAGCTCCAGACATATGGGCATTTTTGTGCCTGGCGCGGGGCCAAGTGGGAAAGGGTGGTTTTGAGGCTGAAGGCAGCAGGAAAGCCTGAAGCCCCCAGGTGTGTGGGGCTACGCAAGCCGTTACCAAAGAGCTTTACAACAAGGCATAGTTTTCCCTGCTGGCTCTTGGGCGTGGGACCAGTCTCCACACATATGGCCATTTTTGGGCCTGGCGCGGCGCCAAGTGGGAAAGGGTGGTTTTGAGGCTGAAGGCAGCAGGAAAGCCTGCAGCCCCCAGGTGTGTGGGGCTACGCAAGCGGTTCCCAAAGAGCTTTAGAACAAGGCATAGTTTTCCCTGCTGGCTCTTTGGGCGTGGGACCAATCTCCAGACATATGGCCTTTTCTGGGCCTGGCGCAGCGCCAAGTGGGACAGGGTGCCTTTGAGGCTGAAGAGAGCAGGAAAGCCTGCAGCCCCCAGGTGTGTGGGGCGACGCAAGCGGTTCCCAAAGAGCTTTAGAACAAGGTATAGTTTTCCCTGCTGGCTCTTTGGGCGTGGGACCAATCTCCAGACATATGGCCATTTTTGTGCCTGGCGTGACGCCAATTGGGAAAGGGTGGTTTTGAAGCTGAAGGCAGCAGGAAAGTCTGCAGCCCGCAGGTCTGTGGGGCCACGCAAGCGGTTCCCAAAGAGCTTTAGAACAAGGCATAGTTTTCCCTGCTGGCTCTTTCGGCGTGGGACCAACTTCCAGACATATGGCCGTTTTTGTGCCTGGCGCGGGGCCACGTGGGAAATGGAGGTTTTGAGGCTGAAGGCAGCAGGAAAGCCTGCAGCCCCCAGGTGTGTGGGGCGACGCAAGCGGTTCCCAAAGAGCTTTAGAACAAGGCATAGTTTTCCCCGCTTGCTCTTGGGCGTGGGACCAGTCTCCAGACATATGGCCGTTTTTGGGCCTGGCTTGACGCCATGTGGGAAAGGGTGGTTTTGAGGCTGAAGGCAGCAGGAAAGCCTGCAGCCCCCAGGTGTGTGGGGCTACGCAAGCGGTTCCCAAAGAGCTTTAGAACAAGGCATAGTTTTCCCTGCTGGCTCTTTGGGCGTGGGACCAGTCTCCAGACATATGGCCATTTTTGTGCTGGCGCGGGGCCACGTGGGAAATGGAGGTTTTGAGGCTGAAGGCAGCAGGAAAGCCTGCAGCCCCCAGGTGTGTGGGGCTACGCAAGCCGTTCCCAAAGAGCTTTACAACAAGGCATAGTTTTCCCTGCTGGCTCTTTGGGCGTGGGACCAGTCTCCAGACATATGGCCATTTTTGTGCCTGGCGCGGGGCCAAGTGGGAAAGGGTGGTTTTGAGGCTGAAGGCAGCAGGAAAGTCTGCAGCCCCCAGGTGTGTGGGGCTACGCAAGCGGTTCCCAAAGAGCTTTAGAACAAGGCATAGTTTTCCCTGCTGGCTCTTTGGGCGTGGGACCAATCTCCAGACATATGGCCATTTTTGTGCCTGGCGCGGCGCCAAGTGGGAAAGGGTGGTTTTGAGGCTGAAGGCAGCAGGAAAGCCTGCAGCCCCCAGGTGTGTGGGGCCACGCAAGCGGTTCCCAAAGAGCTTTAGAACAAGGCATAGTTTTCCCTGCTGGCTCTCTGGGCGTGGGACCAGTCTCCAGACATATGGCCATTTTTGTGCCTGGCGCGGCGCCAAGTGGGAAAGGGTGGTTTTGAGACTGAAGAGAGCAGGAATGCCTGCAGCCCCCAGTTTATGTGGGGCTACGCAAGCCGTTCCCAAAGAGCTTTAGAACAAGGCATAGTTTTCCCTGCTGGCTCTTTGGGCGTGGGACCAGTCTCCAGACATATAGCCATTTTTGTGCCTGGCGCGACGCCAAGAGGGAAAGGGTGGTTTTGAGGCTGAAGGCAGCAGGAAAGCCTGCAGCCCCCAGGTCTGTGGGGCCACGTAAGCGGTTTCCAAAGAGCTTTAGAACAAGGCATAGTTTTCCCTGCTGGCTCTTTGGGCGTGGGACCAATCTCCAGACATATGGCCATTTTTGTGCCTGGCGCGGCGCCAAGTCGGAAAGGGTGGTTTTGAGGCTGAAGGCAGCAGGAAAGCCTGCAGCCCCCAGGTCTGTGGGGCCACGCAAGCGGTTCCCAAAGAGCTTTAGAACAAGGCATCGTTTTCCCTGCTGGCTCTTTGGGCGTGGAACCAAGCTCCAGACATATGGCCATTTTTGTGCCTGGCGTGTCGCCAAGTGGGAAAGGGTGCCTCTGAGTCTGAAGAGAGCAGGAAAGCCGCAGCCCCCAGGTGTGTGGGGCTACGCAAGCGGTTCCCAAAGAGCTTTAGAACAAGGCATAGTTTTCCCTGCCGGCTCTTTGGGCGTGGGACCAGTCTCCAGACATATGGCCATTTTTGGGCCTGGCGCGGCACCAAGTGGGAAAGGGTGGTTTTGAGGCTGAAGGCAGCAGGAAAGCCTGCAGCCCCCAGGTGTGTGGGGCTACGGAAGCCGTTCCCAAAGAGCTTTAGAACAAGGCATAGTTTTCCCTGCTGGCTCTTTGGGCGTGGGACCAATCTCCAGACATATGGCCTTTTCTGGGCCTGGCGCGGCGCCAAGTGGGAAAGGGTGGTTTTGAGGCTGAAGGCAGCAGGAAAGCCTGCAGCCCCCAGGTGTGTGGGGCTACGCAAGCGGTTCCCAAAGAGCTTTAGAACAAGGCATAGTTTTCCCTGCTGGCTCTTTGGGCGTGGGACCAGTCTCCAGACATATGGCCATATTTGTGCCTGGCGCGGGGACAAGTGGGAAAGGGTGGTTTTGAGGCTGAAGGCAGCAGGAAAGCCTGCAGCCCCCAGGTGTGTGGGGCTACGCAAGCGGTTCCCAAAGAGCTTTAGAACAAGGCATAGTTTTCCCTGCTGGCTCTTTGGGCGTGAGACCAGTCTCCAGACATATGGCCATTTTTGTGCCTGGCGCAGCGCCAAGTGGGAAAGGGTGGTTTTGAGGCTGAAGGCAGCAGGAAAGCCTGCAGCCCCCAGGTGTGTGGGGCTACGCAAGCGGTTCCCAAAGAGCTTTACAACAAGGCATAGTTTTCCCTGCTGGCTCTTTGGGCGTGGGAGCAATCTCTAGACATATGGCCATTTTTGTGCCTGGCGCGACGCCAAGTGGGAAAGGGTGGTTTTGAGGCTGAAGGCAGCAGGAAAGCCTGCAGCCCCCAGGTGTGTGGGGCTACGCAAGCGGTTCCCAAAGAGCTTTAGAACAAGGCATAGTTTTCCCTGCTGGCTCTTTGGGCGTGGGACCAATCTCCAGACATATGGCCGTTTTTGTGCCTGGCGTGACGCCATGTGGGAAAGGGTGGTTTTGAGGCTGAAGGCAGCAGGAAAGCCTGCAGCCCCCAGGTCTGTGGGGCTACGCAAGCCGTTCCCAAAGAGCTTTAGAACAAGGCATAGTTTTCCCTGCTGGCTCTTTGGGAAAGGGACCAGTCTCCAGACATAGGGCCATTTTTGTGCCTAGCGCGACGCCAAGTGGGAAAGGGTGGTTTTGAGGCTGAAGGCAGCAGGAAAGCCTGCAGCCCCCAGGTGTGTGGGGCTACGCAAGCGGTTCCCAAAGAGCTTTAGAACAAGGCATAGTTTTCCCTGCTGGCTCTTTGGGCGTGGGACCAGTCTCCAGACATATGGCCATTTTTGTGCCTGGCGCGGCGCCAAGTGGGAAAGAGTGCTTTTGAGGCTGAAGAGAGCAGGAAAGACTGCAGCCCCCAGGTGTGTGGGGCTACGCAAGCGGTTCCCAAAGAGCTTTAGAACAAGGCATAGTTTTCCCTGCTGGCTCTTTGGGCGTGGGACCAATCTCCAGACATATGGCCGTTTTTGTGCCTGGCGCGGCGCCAAGTGGGAAAGGGTGCTTTTGAGGCTGAAGAGAGTAGGAAAGACTGCAGCCCCCAGGTGTGTGGGGCTACGCAAACGGTTCCCAAAGAGCTTTAGAATAAGGCATAGTTTTCCCTGCTGGCTGTTTTGGCGTGGGACCAATCTCCAGACATATGGCCATTTTTGGGCCTGGCGCGGCGCCAAGTGGGAAAGGGTGGTTTTGAGGCTGAAGGCAGCAGGAAAGCCTGCAGCCCCCAGGTCTGTGGGGCCACGCAAGCGGTTCCCAAAGAGCTTTAGAACAAGGCATAGTTTTCCCTGCTGGCTCTTTGGGCGTGGGACCAATCTCCAGACATATGGCCATTCTTGGGCCTGGCGCGGCGCCAAGTGGGAAAGGGTGGTTTTGAGGCTGAAGGCAGCAGGAAAGCCTGCAGCCCCCAGGTCTGTGGGGCCACGCAAGCGGTTCCCAAAGAGCTTTAGAACAAGGCATCGTTTTCCCTGCTGGCTCTTTGGGCGTGGAACCAAGCTCCAGACATATGGCCATTTTTGTGCCTGGCGTGTCGCCAAGTGGGAAAGGGTGCCTCTGAGTCTGAAGAGAGCAGGAAAGTCGCAGCCCCCAGGTGTGTGGGGCTACGCAAGCGGTTCCCAAAGAGCTTTAGAACAAGGCATAGTTTTCCCTGCTGGCTCTTTGGGCGTGGGACCAGTCTCCAGACATATGGCCATTTTTGGGCCTGGCGCGGCACCAAGTGGGAAAGGGTGGTTTTGAGGCTGAAGGCAGCAGGAAAGCCTGCAGCCCCCAGGTGTGTGGGGCTACGGAAGCGGTTCCCAAAGAGCTTTAGAACAAGGCATAGTTTTCCCTGCTGGCTCTTTGGGCGTGGGACCAATCTCCAGACATATGGCCTTTTCTGGGCCTGGCGCGGCGCCAAGTGGGAAAGGGTGGTTTTGAGGCTGAAGGCAGCAGGAAAGCCTGCAGCCCCCAGGTGTGTGGGGCTATGCAAGCGGTTCCCAAAGAGCTTTAGAACAAGGCATAGTTTTCCCTGCTGGCTCTTTGGGCGTGGGACCAATCTCTAGACATATGGCCATTTTTGGGCCTGGCGCGGCGCCAAGTGGGAAAGGGTTGTTTTGAGGCTGAAGACAGCAGGAAAGCCTGCAGCCCCCAGGTGTCTGGGGCTATGCAAGCGGTTCCCAAAGAGCTTTAGAACAAGGCATATTTTTCCCTGCTGGCTCTTTGGGCGTGGGACCAATCTCCAGACATATGGCCATTTTTGTGCCTGGCGTGACGGCATGTGGGAAAGGGTGCTTTTGAGGCTTAAGGCAGCAGGAAAGTCTGCAGCCCCCAGGTCTGTGGGGCTACGCAAGCGGTTCCCAAAGAGCTTTAGAACAAGGCATATTTTTCCCTGCTGGCTCTTTGGGCGTGGGACCAGTCTCCAGACATCTGGCCATTTTTGTGCCTGGCGTGATGCCATGAGGGAAAGTGTGGTTTTGAGGCTGAAAGCGCGAGAAAAGCCTGCAGCCCCCAGGTGAGTGGGGCTACGCAAGCGGTTCCCAAAGAGCTTTAGAACAAGGCATAGTTTTCCCTGCTGGCTCTTTGGGCGTGGGACCAGTCTCCAGACATATGGCCATTTTTGTGCCTGTCGCGGGGCCAAGTGGGAAAGGGTGGTTTTGAGGCTAAAGGCAGCAGGAAAGCCTGCAGCCCCCAGGTGTGTGGGGCTACGGAAGCGGTTCCCAAAGAGCTTTAGAACAAGGCATAGTTTTCCCTGCTGGCTCTTTGGGCGTGGGACCAATCTCCAGACATATGGCCTTTTCTGGGCCTGGCGCGGCGCCAAGTGGGAAAGGGTGGTTTTGAGGCTGAAGGCAGCAGGAAAGCCTGCAGCCCCCAGGTGTGTGGGGCTATGCAAGCGGTTCCCAAAGAGCTTTAGAACAAGGCATAGTTTTCCCTGCTGGCTCTTTGGGCGTGGGACCAATCTCTAGACATATGGCCATTTTTGGGCCTGGCGCGGCGCCAAGTGGGAAAGGGTTGTTTTGAGGCTGAAGACAGCAGGAAAGCCTGCAGCCCCCAGGTGTCTGGGGCTATGCAAGCGGTTCCCAAAGAGCTTTAGAACAAGGCATATTTTTCCCTGCTGGCTCTTTGGGCGTGGGACCAATCTCCAGACATATGGCCATTTTTGTGCCTGGCGTGACGGCATGTGGGAAAGGGTGCTTTTGAGGCTTAAGGCAGCAGGAAAGTCTGCAGCCCCCAGGTCTGTGGGGCTACGCAAGCGGTTCCCAAAGAGCTTTAGAACAAGGCATATTTTTCCCTGCTGGCTCTTTGGGCGTGGGACCAATCTCCAGACATATGGCCATTTTTGTGCCTGGCGCGGGGACAAGTGGGAAAGGGTGGATTTGAGGCTGAAGGCAGCAGGAAAGCCTGCAGCCCCCAGGTGTGTGGGGCTACGGAAGCGGTTCCCAAAGAGCTTTAGTACAAGGCATAATTTTCCCTGCTGGCTCTTTCGGCGTGGACCAACCTCCAGACATATGTCGATTTTTGTGCCTGGCGCGGGGTCACGTGGAAAATGGAGGTTTTGAGGCTGAAGGCAGCAGGAAATCCTGCAGCTCCCAGGTGTGTGGGGCTACGCAAGCTGTTCCCAAAGAGCTTTACAACAAGGCATAGTTTTCCCTGCTGGCTCTTTGGGCGTGGGACCAGTCTCCACACATATTGCCATTTTTGTGCCTGGCGCGGGGCCAAGTGGGAAAGGGTGGTTTTGAGGCTGAATGCAGCAGGAAAGCCTGCAGCCCCCAGGTGTGTGGGGCTACGCAAGCGGTTCCCAAAGAGCTTTAGAACAAGGCATAGTTTTCCCTGCTGGCTCTTTGGGCGTGGGACCAGTCTCCAGACATATGGCCATTTTTGTGCCTGGCGTGATGCCATGAGGGAAAGTGTGGTTTTGAGGCTGAAAGCGCGAGAAAAGCCTGCAACCCCCAGGTGTGTGGGGCTACGCAAGCAGTTCCCAAAGAGCTTTAGAACAAGGCATAGTTTTCCCTCCTGGCTCTTTGGGAAAGGGACCAGTCTCCAGACATATGGCCATTTTTGTGCCTGGTGCGGCGCCAAGTGGCAAAGGGTGGTTTTGAGGCTGAAGGCAGCAGGAAAGCCTGCAGCCCCCAGGTCTGTGGGGCTACGCAAGCCGTTCCCAAAGAGCTTTAGAACAAGGCATAGTTTTCCCTGCTGGCTCTTTGGGTGTGGGACCAATCTCCAGACATATGGCCTTTTCTGGACCTAGCGCGGCGCCAAGTGGGAAAGGGTGGTTTTGAGGCTGAAGGCAGCAGGAAAGCCTGCAGCCCCCAGGTCTGTGGGGCCACGCAAGCGGTTCCCAAAGAGCTTTAGAACAAGGCATAGTTTTCCCTCCTGGCTCTTTGGGAAAGGGACCAGTCTCCAGACATATGGCCATTTTTTGGGCCTGGCACGGGGCCAAGTGGGAAAGGGTAGTTTTGAGGCTGAAGGCAGCAGGAAAGCCTGCAGCCCGCAGGTCTGTGGGGCTATGCAAGCGGTTCCCAAAGAGCTTTAGAACAAGGCATAGTTTTCCCTGCTGGCTCTTTGAGCGTGGGACCAGTCTCCAGACATATCTCCATTTTTGTGCCTGGCGCTGGGACATGTGGGAAAGGGTGGTTTTGAGGCTGAAGGCAGCAGGAAAGCCTGCAGCCCCCAGGTGTGTGGGGCTACGCAAGCGGTTCCCAAAGAGCTTTAGTACAAGGCATAGTTTTCCCTGCTGGCTCTTTGGGCGTGGGACCAACCTCCAGACATATGGCCGTTTTTGTGCCTGGCGCGGGGCCACGTGGGAAATGGAGGTTTTGAGGCTGAAGGCAGCAGGAAAGCCTGCAGCCCCCAGGTGTGTGGGGCTACGCAAGCGGTTCCCAAAGAGCTTTAGAACAAGGCATAGTTTTCCCTGCTGGCTCTTTGGGCGTGGGACCAGTCTCCAGACATATGGCCATTTTTGTGCCTGGCGCGGGGAAAAGTGGGAAAGGGTGGTTTTGAGGCTGAAGGCAGCAGGAAAGTCTGCAGCCCGCAGGTCTGTGGTGCTACGCAAGCGCTTCCCAAAGAGCTTTAGAACAAGGCATAGTTTTCCCTGCTGGCTCTTTGGGAAAGGGACCAGTCTCCAGACATCTGGCCATTTTTGTGCCTGGCGTGATGCCATGAGGGAAAGTGTGGTTTTGAGGCTGAAAGCGCGAGAAAAGCCTGCAGCCCCCAGGTGTGTGGGGCTACGCAAGCGGTTCCCAAAGAGCTTTAGAACAAGGCATAGTTTTCCCTGCTGGCTCTTTGGGCGTGGGACCAGTCTCCAGACATATGGCCATTTTTGTGCCTGGCGCGGGGCCAAGTGGGAAAGGGTGGTTTTGAGGCTAAAGGCAGCAGGAAAGCCTGCAGCCCCCAGGTGTGTGGGGCTACGCAAGCGGTTCCCAAAGAGCTTTAGAACAAGGCATAGTTTTCCCTGCTGGCTCTTTGGGCGTGGGACCAATCTCCAGACATATGGCCTTTTCTGGGCCTGGCGCGGCGCCAAGTGGGAAAGGGTGGTTTTGAGGCTGAAGGCAGCAGGAAAGCCTGCAACCCCCAGGTCTGTGGGGCTATGAAAGCGGTTCCCAAAGAGCTTTAGAACAAGGCATAGTTTTCCCTGCTGGCTCTTTCGGCGTGGGACCAATCTCTAGACATATGGCCATTTTTGTGCCTGGCGCGGCGCCAAGTGGGAAAGGGTTGTTTTGAGGCTGAAGACAGCAGGAAAGCCTGCAGCCCCCAGGTGTGTGGGGCTCCGCAAGCGGTTCCCAAAGAGCTTTAGAACAAGGCATAGTTTTCCCTGCTGGCTCTTTGGGCGTGGGACCAATCTCCAGACATATGGCCATTTTTGTGCCTGGCGTGACGGCATGTGGGAAAGGGTGCTTTTGAGGCTTAAGGCAGCAGGAAAGCCTGCAGCCCCCAGGTGTGTGGGGCTACGCAAGCCGTTCCCAAAGAGCTTTAGAACAAGGCATATTTTTCCCTGCTGGCTCTTTGGGCGTGGGACCAGTCTCCAGACATATGGCCATTTTTGGGCCTGGCGCGGGGCCAAGTGGGAAAGGGTGCTTTTGAGGCTGAAGGCAGCAGGAAAGCCTGCAGCCCCCAGGTGTGTGGGGCTACGCAAGCGGTTCCCAAAGAGCTTTAGAACAAGGCATAGTTTTCCCTGCTGGCTCTTTGGGCGTGGGACCAGTCTCCACACATATTGCCATTTTTGTGCCTGGCGCGGGGCCAAGTGGGAAAGGGTGGATTTGAGGCTGAAGGCAGCAGGAAAGCCTGCAGCCCCCAGGTGTGTGGGGCTACGCAAGCGGTTCCCAAAGAGCTTTAGAACAAGGCATAGTTTTCCCTGCTGGCTCTTTGGGCGTGGGACCAGTCTCCAGACATATGGCCATTTTTGTGCCTGGCGTGATGCCATGAGGGAAAGTGTGGTTTTGAGGCTGAAAGCGCGAGAAAAGCCTGCAACCCCCAGGTGTGTGGGGCTACGCAAGCGGTTCCCAAAGAGCTTTAGAACAAGGCATAGTTTTCTCTCCTGGCTCTTTGGGAAAGGGACCAGTCTCCAGACATATGGCCATTTTTGTGCCTGGCACGGCGCCAAGTGGCAAAGGGTGGTTTTGAGGCTGAAGGCAGCAGGAAAGCCTGCAGCCCCCAGGTCTGTGGGGCTACGCAAGCCGTTCCCAAAGAGCTTTAGAACAAGGCATAGTTTTCCCTGCTGGCTCTTTGGGCGTGGGACCAATCTCCAGACATATGGCCTTTTCTGGACCTGGCGCGGAGCCAAGTGGGAAAGGGTGGTTTTGAGGCTGAAGGCAGCAGGAAAGCCTGCAGGCCCAGGTGTGTGGGGCTACGCAAGCCGTTCCCAAAGAGCTTTAGAACAAGGCATAGTTTTCCCTGCTGGCTCTTTGGGCGTGGGACCAACCTCCAGACATATGGCCACTTTTGTGCCTGGCGTGACGCCATCTGGGAAAGGGTGGTTTTGAGGCTGAAGGCAGCAGGAAAGCCTGCAGCCCCCAGGTCTGTGGGGCTACGCAAGCGGTTCCCAAAGAGCTTTAGAACAAGGCACAGTTTTCCCTGCTGGCTCTTTGGGCGTGGGACCAGTCTCCAGACATATGGCCATTTTTGTGCCTGGCGCGACGGCAAGTGCGAAAGGGTGGTTTTGAGGCTGAAGGCAGCAGGAAAGCCGGCAGCCCCCAGGCCTGTGGGGCTACACAAGCCATTCCCAAAGAGCTTTAGAACAAGGCATATTTTTCCCTGCTGGCTCTTTGGGCGTGGGACCAATCTCCAGACATATGGCCATTTTTGTGCCTGGCGTGACGCCATGTGGGAAAGGGTGGTTTTGAGGCTGAAGGCAGCAGGAAAGCCTGCAGCCCCCAGGTCTGTGGGGCCACGCAAGCGGTTCCCAAAGAGCTTTAGAACAAGGCATAGTTTTCCCTGCTGGCTCTTTGGGAAAGGGACCAGTCTCCAGACATATGGCCATTTTCGTGCCTGGCACGGGGCCAAGTGGGAAAGGGTGGTTTTGAGGCTGAAGGCAGCAGGAAAGCCTGCAGCCCGCAGGTCTGTGGGGCTACGCAAGCGGTTCCCAAAGAGCTTTAGAACAAGGCATAGTTTTCCCTGCTGGCTCTTTGGGCGTGGGACCAATCTCCAGACATATCGCCTTTTCTGGACCTGGCGCGGCGCAATGTGGGAAAGGGTGGTTTTGAGGCTGAAGGCAGCAGGAAAGCCTGCAGCCCCCAGGTGTGTGGGGCTACGCAAGCGGTTCCCAAAGAGCTTTAGAACAAGGCATAGTTTTCCCTGCTGGCTCTTTGGGCGTGGGACCAATCTCCAGACATATGGCCATTTTTTGGGCCTGGCGCGGCGCCAAGTGGGAAAGGGTGCTTTTGAGGCATAAGGCAGCAGGAAAGCCTGCAGCCCGCAGGTCTGTGGGGCTACGCAAGCGGTTCCCAAAGAGCTTTAGAACAAGGCATAGTTTTCCCTGCTGTCTCTTTGGGCGTGGGACCAATCTCCAGACATATGGCCATTTTTGTGCCTGGCGTGACGCCATGTGGGAAAGGGTGGTTTTGAGGCTGAAGGCAGCAGGAAAGCCTTCAGCCCCCAGGTGTGTGGGGCTACGCAAGCGGTTCCCAAAGAGCTTTAGTACAAGGCATAGTTTTCCCTGCTGGCTCTTTGGGCGTGGGACCAATCTCCAGACATATGGCCATTTTTGTGCCTGGAGCGGGGCCAAGTGGGAAAGGGTGGTTTTGAGGCTGAAGGCAGCAGGAAAGCTTGCAGCCCCCAGGTGTGTGGGGCTACGCAAGCGGTTCCCAAAGAGCTTTAGAACAAGGCATAGTTTTCCCTGCTGGCTCTTTGGGCGTGGGACCAATCTCCAGACATATGGCCTTTTCTGGGCCTGGCGCGGCGCCAAGTGGGAAAGGGTGGTTTTGAGGCTGAAGGCAGCAGGAAAGCCTGCAGCCCCCAGGTGTGTGGGGCTACGCAAGCGGTTCCCAAAGAGCTTTAGAACAAGGCATAGTTTTCCCTGCTGGCTCTTTGGGCGTGGGACCAGTCTCCAGACATATGGCCATTTTTGTGCCTGGCGTGATGCCATGAGGGAAAGGGTGGTTTTGAGGCTGAAGGCAGCAGGAAAGCCTGCAGCCCCCAGGTCTGTGGGGCCACGCAAGCGGTTCCCAAAGAGCTTTAGAACAAGGCATAGTTTTCCCTGCTGGCTCTTTGGGCGTGGGACCAATCTCCAGACATATGGCCATTTTTGCGCCTGGAGCGACGCCAAGTGGGAAAGGGTGGTTTTGAGGCTGAAGGCAGCAGGAAAGCCTGCAGCCCCCAGGTGTGTGGGGCTACGCAAGCGGTTCCCAAAGAGCTTTACAACAAGGCATAGTTTTCCCTGCTGGCTCTTTGGGCGTGGGAGCAGTCTCCAGACATATGGCCATTTTTGGGCCTGGCGCGGTGCCAAGTGGGAAAGGGTGGTTTTGAGGCTGAAGGCAGCAGGAAAGCCTGCAGCCCCCAGGTGTGTGGGGCTACGCAAGCGGTTCCCAAAGAGCTTTAGAACAAGGCATAGTTTTCCCTGCTGGCTCTTTGGGGGTCGGACCAATCTCCAGACATATGGCCATTTTTGTGCCTGGCGCGGCGCCAAGTGGCAAAGGGTGGTTTTGAGGCTGAAGGCAGCAGGAAAGCCTGCAGCCCCCAGGTATGTGGGGCTATGCAAGCGGTTCCCAAAGAGCTTTAGTACAAGGCATAATTTTCCCTGCTGGCTCTTTGGGCGTGGGACCAATCTCCAGACATATGGCCATTTTTGTGCCTGGCGCGACGCCAATTGGGAAAGGGTTGTTTTGAGGCTGAAGGCAGCAGGAAAGCCTGCAGCCCCCAGGTCTGTGGGGCTACGCAAGCGGTTCCCAAAGAGCTTTAGTACAAGGCATAATTTTCCCTGCTGGCTCTTTGGGCGTGGGACCAATCTCCAGACATATGGCCATTTTTGTGCCTGGCGCGAAGCCATGTGGGAAAGGGTGGTTTTGAGGCTGAAGGTGCCAGAAAAGCCTGCAGCCCCCAGGTCTGTGGGGCTACGCAAGCGGTTCCCAAAGAGCTTTAGTACAAGGCATAGTTTTCCCTGCTGGCTCTTTGGGCGTGGGACCAATCTCCAGACATATGGCCATTTTGTGCCTGGCGCGACGCCAAGTGGGAAAGGGTGGTTTTGAGGCTGAAGGCAGCAGGAAAGCCTGCAGCCCCCAGGTCTGTGGGGCCACGCAAGCGGTTCCCAAAGAGCTTTAGAACAAGGCATAGTTTTCCCTCCTGGCTCTTTGGGAAAGGGACCAGTCTCCAGACATCTGGCCATTTTTGTGCCTGGCGTGACGCCATGTGGGAAAGGGTGGTTTTGAGGCTGAAGGTGCCAGAAAAGCCTGCAGCCCCCAGGTGTGTGGGGCTACGCAAGTGGTTCCCAAAGAGCTTTACAACAAGGCATAGCTTTCCCTGCTGGCTCTTTGGGCGTGGGACCAGTCTCCAGACATATGGCCATTTTTGGGCCTGGCGCGGCACTAAGTGGGAAAGGGTGGTTTTGAGGCTGAAGGCAGCAGGAAAGCCTGCAGCCCGCAGGTGTGCGGGGCCACGCAAGCGGTTCCCAAAGAGCTTTAGAACAAGGCATAGTTTTCCCTGCTGGCTCTTTGGGCGTGGGACCAATATCCAGACATATGGCCATTTTTGTGCCTGGCGTGACGCCATGTGGGAAAGGGTGGTTTTGAGGCTGATGGTGCCAGAAAAGCCTGCAGCCCCCAGGTGTGTGGGGCTACGCAAGCGGTTCCCAAAGAGCTTTACAACAAGGCATATTTTTCCCTGCTGGCTCTTTGAGCGTGGGACCAGTCTCCAGACATATGGCCATTTTTGGGCCTGGCACGGCACCAAGTGGGAAAGGGTGGTTTTGAGGCTGAAGGCAGCAGGAAAGCCTGCACACCCCAGGTGTGTGGGGCTATGCAAGACGTTCCCAAAGAGCTTTAGTACAAGGCATAGTTTTCCCTGCTGGCTCTTTGGGCGTGGGACCAGTCTCCAGACATATGGCCATTTTTGTGCCTGGCGTGATGGCATGTGGGAAAGGGTGCTTTTGAGGCTGAAGGCAGCAGGAAAGCCTGCAGCCCGCAGGTCTGTGGGGCTACGCAAGCGGTTCCCAAAGAGCTTTAGAACAAGGCATAGTTTTCTCTGCTGGCTCTTTGGGCGTGGGACCAGTCTCCAGACATATGGCCATTTTTGTGCCTGGCGCGGGGCCAAGTGGGAAAGGGTGGTTTTGAGGCTGAAGGTGCCAGAAAAGCCTGCAGCCCCCAGGTGTGTGGGGCTACGGAAGCGGTTCCCAAAGAGCTTTAGTACAAGGCATAGTTTTCCCTGCTGGCTCTTTGGGAAAGGGACCAGTCTCCAGACATATGGCCATTTTTGTGCCTGGAGCGGGACCAAGTGGGAAAGGGAGGTTTTGAGGCTGAAGGCAGCAGGAAAGCCTGCAGCCCCCAGGTGTGTGGGGCTACGCAAGCGGTTCCCAAAGAGCTTTAGAACAAGGCATAGTTTTCCCTGCTGGCTCTTTGGGAAAGGGACCAGTCTCCAGACATATGGCCATTTTTGGGCCTGGCGCGGGGCCAAGTGGGAAAGGGTGGTTTTGAGGCTGAAGGCAGCAGGAAAGCCTGCAGCCCCCAGGTCTGTGGGGCTACGCAAGCGGTTCCCAAAGAGCTTTAGAACAAGGCATAGCTTTCCCTGCTGGCTCTTTGGGCGTGAGACCAATCTCTAAACATATGGCCATTTTTGGGCCTGGCGCGGCGCCAAGTGGGAAAGGGTTGTTTTGAGGCTGAAGAGAGCAGGAAAGCCTGCAGCCCCCAGGTATGTGGGGCTATGCAAGCGGTTCCCAAAGAGCTTTAGAACAAGGCATAGTTTTCCCTGCTGGCTCATTGGGCGTGGGACCAATCTCCAGACATATGGCCATTTTTTGGGCCTGGCGCGGCGCCAAGTGGGAAAGGGTGGTTTTGAGGATGAAGGCAGCAGGAAAGCCTGCAGCCCCCAGGTGTGTGGGGCTACGCAAGCGGTTCCCAAAGAGCTTTAGAACAAGGCATAGTTTTCCCTGCTGGCTCTTGGGCGTGGGACCAGTCTCCAGACATATGGCCATTTTTGGGCCTGGCGCGGCGCCAAGTGGGAAAGGGTGGTTTTGAGGCTGAAGGCAGCAGGAAAGCCTGCAGCCCCCAGGTATGTGGGGCTATGCAAGCGGTTCCCAAAGTGCTTTAGTACAAGGCATAATTTTCCCTGCTGGCTCTTTGGGCGTGGGACCAATCTCCAGACATATGGCCATTTTTGTGCCTGGCGCGACGCCAATTGGGAAAGGGTTGTTTTGAGGCTGAAGGCAGCAGGAAAGCCTGCAGCCCCCAGGTCTGTGGGGCCACGCAAGCGGTTCCCAAAGAGCTTTAGAACAAGGCATAGTTTTCCCTCCTGGCTCTTTGGGCGTGGGACCAGTCTCCAGCCATATGGCCATTTTCGTGCCTGGCACGGGGCCAAGTGGGAAAGGGTGGTTTTGAGGCTGAAGGCAGCAGGAAAGCCTGCAGCCCCCAGGTGTGTGGGGCTACGCAAGCGGTTCCCAAAGAGCTTTAGAACAAGGCATAGTTTTCCCTGCTGGCTCTTTGGGAAAGGGACCAGTCTCCAGACATATGGCCATTTTCGTGCCTGGCACGGGGCCAAGTGGGAAAGGGTGGTTTTGAGGCTGAAGGCAGCAGGAAAGCCTGCAGCCCCCAGGTCTGTGGGGCTACGCAAGCCGTTCCCAAAGACCTTTAGAACAAGGCATAGTTTTCCCTGCTGGCTCTTTGAGCGTGGAACCAGTCTCCAGACATATGGCCATTTTTGTGCCTAGCGCGGGGACAAGTGGGAAAGGGTGGTTTTGAGGCTGAAGGCAGCAGGAAAGCCTGCAGCCCCCAGGTGTGTGGGGCTACGCAAGCGGTTCCCAAAGAGCTTTAGAACAAGGCATATTTTTCCCTGCTGGCTCTTTGAGCGTGGGACCAGTCTCCAGACATATGGCCATTTTTGGGCCTGGCGTGGCGCCAAGTGGGAAAGGGTGGTTTTGAGGCTGAAGGCAGCAGGAAAGCCTGCAGCCCCCAGGTGTGTGGGGCTACGCAAGCGGTTCCCAAAGAGCTTTAGAACAAGGCATAGTTTTCCCTGCTGGCTCTTTGGGCGTGGGACCAATCTCCAGACATATGGCCATTTTTTGGCGTGGCGTGACGCCATGTGGGAAAGGGTTGTTTTGAGGCTGAAGGCAGCAGGAAAGCCTGCAGCCCCCAGGTCTGTGGGGCTACGGAAGCGGTTCCCAAAGAGCTTTAGAACAAGGCATAGTTTTCCCTGCTGGCTCTTTGGGCGTGGGACCAATCTCCAGACATATGGCCATTTTTTGGCGTGGCGTGACGGCATGTGGGAAAGGGTGGTTTTGAGGCTGAAGGCAGCAGGAAAGCCTGCAGACCCCAGGTCTGTCGGGCTACGCAAGCCATTCCGAAAGAGCTTTACAACAAGGCATATTTTTCCCTGCTGGCTCTTTGAGCGTGGGACCAATCTCCAGACATATGCCCATTTTTGGGCCTGGCGCGACGCCAAGTGGGAAAGGGTGGTTTTGAGGCTGAAGGCAGCAGGAAAGCCTGCAGCCCCCAGGTGTGTGGGGCCACGCAAGCTGTTCCCAAAGAGCTTTAGAACAAGGCATAGTTTTCCCTCCTGGCTCTTTGGGAAAGGGACCAGTCTCCAGACATATTGCCATTTTTGTGCCTGGCGCGGGGCCAAGTGGGAAAGGGTGGATTTGAGGCTGAAGGCAGCAGGAAAGCCTGCAGCCCCCAGGTGTGTGGGGCTACGCAAGCGGTTCGCAAAGAGCTTTAGTACAAGGCATAGTTTTCCCTGCTGGCTCTTTGGGCGTGGGACCAGTCTCCAGACATATGGCCATTTTTGGGCCTGGCGTGGGGCCAAGTGGGAAAGGGTGGTTTTGAGGCTGAAGGCAGCAGGAAAGCCTGCAGCCCCCAGGTGTGTGGGGCTACGCAAGCCGTTCCCAAAGAGCTTTAGTACAAGGCATAGTTTTCCCTGCCGGCTCTTTCGGCGTGGGACCAACCTCCAGGCATATGGCCGTTTTTGTGCCTGGCGCGGGGCCACGTGGGACATGGAGGTTTTGAGGCTGAAGGCAGCAGGAAAGCCTGCAGCCCCCAGGTGTGTGGGGCTACGCAAGCGGTTCCCAAAGAGCTTTAGAACAAGGCATAGTTTTCCCTGCTGGCTCTTTGGGCGTGGGACCAGTCTCCAGACATATGGCCATTTTTGGGCCTGGCGTGGCGCCAAGTGGGAAAGGGTGGTTTTGAGGCTGAAGGCAGCAGGGAAGCCTGCAGCCCCCAGGTGTGTGGGGCTACACAAGCGGTTCCCAAAGAGCTTTAGAACAAGGCATAGTTTTCCCTGCTGGCTCTTTGGGCGTGGGACCAATCTCCAGACATATGGCCATTTTTGGGCCTGGCGTGTCGCCAAGTGGGAAAGGGTGCTTTTGAGGCTGAAGAGAGCAGGAAAGCCTGCAGCCCCCAGGTGTGTGGGACTACGCAAGCGGTTCCCAAAGAGCTTTAGAACAAGGCATAGTGTTGCGTGAAAAGGGGCAAAGCGGTTTTAGCAGAAGATAAACCCCCTTGCACTCTAACACTCCTCACCGAGGTGGTAGGCTAGGTGCGGCTAGGTTTAAATTCTGAGTGATGCCCAATTCAGCACTATCAGTCCAATCGCGTTTAATATGTATTAAACTGTTACGATTTGGATACACTAATAGTGGACTGCACCTTCAGTCTAGTCGTGCTCATGAACTAGCACGGCCACTCTCGAGTCTTTGGTTGCGTTCAGTGAGAAACCATAACGACTAGCTACTTAAAAAAGTGCAGTTTATTTAAACAACAGATATATACGTTCTTAGGATTGCCGGTGATAAATACACTGTCTGCAAAGCACGTGCAAATGAAAGTATTGTTACATATACAAAACGCGCGACAAAGTTATAAACGATACAGCCTGGCTTTAAACGTAGAAAAAAGAGAGTCTCTAGAGAAGTTTCTAAGTTTCCCGAGGAAGCACTCGGTATGATCTAAGTCTTACCCAAAGGCGTCCCTATGGGGGGGAAGAGAGGCTCAGCCCGTCGACTGATCCCAGAAGTCAGTGATGTAATTCTTTATGATGGTGTCTTCCCTGGGTATCCCCCCTCTCTTGGGCTATTTTTATACTATTTGTTATCTTCAAGGTGGAGTTTGAGTGACTTTAGTCATACATACTTTTATCATGATTGGTGTAAATTTCTCTCGCTTCACAATTAAAGGTATAGTTTACGAGAAATTCAGGGCGCAGACTCAAGAAGGAGTGGTCGCACCTTGGAGGCGGGTAGCCTTCGGGATGGAGGTGTGTTTTGGTATTATAATGACATTATAATGAGCAAAGTTCGCACAAAGGACAGCATTTCATCAAAATTTGACAAAATGTTGGCTCTGAGCATCTAGCGGGCAGCTAATTGGCAGCTTATCTGTTTCATGGTATCATCCCATTCCTGTATCCGCTATACATCATAAGGTAAAGCCACGGAATAATTGCATCCCGTCCCGTACCTCATGTAGCTTATCAGGGAACCACAGATGTTGTGTCCTTCATGCCAGCTGCAGCTATTTTCTACCTCAGAAGCCTCTTGATTTTATACTTTTCCTTAATGTGTGAACAATGCTGTACTTTTGTATTTTTTAGCCAATTTAGTATTTATTCCACACATAGTTTTCCCAGCTGGCTCTTTGGGCGTGGGACCAGTCTCCAGACATATGGCCATTTTTTGGCCTGGCGCGGGGCCAAGTGGGAAAGGGTGGTTTTGAGGCTGAAGGTGCCAGAAAAGCCTGCAGCCCCAGGTCTGTGGGGCTACGCAAGCGGTTCCCAAAGAGCTTTAGAACAAGGCACAGTTTTCCCTGCTGGCTCTTTGGGCGTGGGACCAATCTCCAGACATATGGCCATTCTTGGGCCTGGCGCGGCGCCAAGTGGGACATGGAGGTTTTGAGGCTGAAGGCAGCAGGAAAGCCTGCAGCCCCCAGGTGTGTGGGGCTACGCAAGCGGTTCCCAAAGAGCTTTAGAACAAGGCATAGTTTTCCCTGCTGGCTCTTTGGGAAAGGGACCAGTCTCCACACATATGGCCATTTTTGTGCCTGGCGCGGGGCCAAGTGGGAAAGGGTGGTTTTGAGGCTGAAGGCAGCAGGAAAGCCTGCAGCCCCCAGGTGTGTGGGGCTACGCAAGCGGTTCCCAAAAACCTTTAGAACAAGGCATAGTTTTCCCTGCTGGCTCATTGGGCGTGGGACCAATCTCCAGACATATGGCCATTTTTTGGGCCTGGCGCGGCGCCAAGTGGGAAAGGGTGGTTTTGAGGATGAAGGCAGCAGGAAAGCCTGCAGCCCCCAGGTGTGTGGGGCTACGCAAGCGGTTCCCAAAGAGCTTTAGAACAAGGCATAGTTTTCCCTGCTGGCTCTTTCGGCGTGGGACCAGTCTCCAGACATATGGCCATTTTTGGGCCTGGCGCGGCGCCAAGTTGGAAAGGGTGGTTTTGAGGCTGAAGGCAGCAGGAAAGCCTGCAGCCCCCAGGTATGTGGGGCTATGCAAGCGGTTCCCAAAGAGCTTTAGTACAAGGCATAATTTTCCCTGCTGGCTCTTTGGGCGTGGGACCAATCTCCAGACATATGGCCATTTTTGTGCCTGGCGCGACGCCAATTGGGAAAGGGTTGTTTTGAGGCTGAAGGCAGCAGGAAAGCCTGCAGCCCCCAGGTCTGTGGGGCTACGCAAGCGGTTCCCAAAGAGCTTTAGTACAAGGCATAATTTTCCCTGCTGGCTCTTTGGGCGTGGGACCAATCTCCAGACATATGGCCATTTTTGTGCCTGGCGCGAAGCCATGTGGGAAAGGGTGGTTTTGAGGCTGAAGGTGCCAGAAAAGCCTGCAGCCCCCAGGTCTGTGGGGCTACGCAAGCGGTTCCCAAAGAGCTTTAGTACAAGGCATAGCTTTCCCTGCTGGCTCTTTGGGCGTGGGACCAGTCTCCAGACATATGGCCATTTTTGGGCCTGGCGCGGCACTAAGTGGGAAAGGGTGGTTTTGAGGCTGAAGGCAGCAGGAAAGCCTGCAGCCCCCAGGTGTGTGGGGCTACGCAAGCGGTTCCCAAAGAGCTTTAGAACAAGGCATAGTTTTCCCTGCTGGCTCTTTGGGCGTGGGACCAATCTCCAGACATATGGCCATTTTTGTGCCTGGCGTGACGGCATGTGGGAAAGGGTGGTTTTGAGGCTGAAGGCAGCAGGAAAGCCTGCAGCCCGCAGGTGTGCGGGGCCACGCAAGCGGTTCCCAAAGAGCTTTAGAACAAGGCATAGTTTTCCCTGCTGGCTCTTTGGGCGTGGGACCAATATCCAGACATATGGCCATTTTTGTGCCTGGCGTGACGCCATGTGGGAAAGGGTGGTTTTGAGGCTGATGGTGCCAGAAAAGCCTGCAGCCCCCAGGTGTGTGGGGCTACGCAAGCGGTTCCCAAAGAGCTTTACAACAAGGCATATTTTTCCCTGCTGGCTCTTTGAGCGTGGGACCAGTCTCCAGACATATGGCCATTTTTGGGCCTGGCACGGCACCAAGTGGGAAAGGGTGGTTTTGAGGCTGAAGGCAGCAGGAAAGCCTGCACACCCCAGGTGTGTGGGGCTATGCAAGACGTTCCCAAAGAGCTTTAGTACAAGGCATAGTTTTCCCTGCTGGCTCTTTGGGCGTGGGACCAGTCTCCAGACATATGGCCATTTTTGTGCCTGGCGTGATGGCATGTGGGAAAGGGTGCTTTTGAGGCTGAAGGCAGCAGGAAAGCCTGCAGCCCGCAGGTCTGTGGGGCTACGCAAGCGGTTCCCAAAGAGCTTTAGAACAAGGCATAGTTTTCTCTGCTGGCTCTTTGGGCGTGGGACCAGTCTCCAGACAAATGGCCATTTTTGTGCCTGGCGCGGGGCCAAGTGGGAAAGGGTGGTTTTGAGGCTGAAGGTGCCAGAAAAGCCTGCAGCCCCCAGGTGTGTGGGGCTACGGAAGCGGTTCCCAAAGAGCTTTAGTACAAGGCATAGTTTTCCCTGCTGGCTCTTTGGGAAAGGGACCAGTCTCCAGACATATGGCCATTTTTGTGCCTGGCGCGGGACCAAGTGGGAAAGGGAGGTTTTGAGGCTGAAGGCAGCAGGAAAGCCTGCAGCCCCCAGGTGTGTGGGGCTACGCAAGCGGTTCCCAAAGAGCTTTAGAACAAGGCATAGTTTTCCCTGCTGGCTCTTTGGGAAAGGGACCAGTCTCCAGACATATGGCCATTTTTGGGCCTGGCGCGGGGCCAAGTGGGAAAGGGTGGTTTTGAGGCTGAAGGCAGCAGGAAAGCCTGCAGCCCCCAGGTCTGTGGGGCTACGCAAGCGGTTCCCAAAGAGCTTTAGAACAAGGCATAGCTTTCCCTGCTGGCTCTTTGGGCGTGAGACCAATCTCTAAACATATGGCCATTTTTGGGCCTGGCGCGGCGCCAAGTGGGAAAGAGTTGTTTTGAGGCTGAAGAGAGCAGGAAAGCCTGCAGCCCCCAGGTATGTGGGGCTATGCAAGCGGTTCCCAAAGAGCTTTAGAACAAGGCATAGTTTTCCCTGCTGGCTCATTGGGCGTGGGACCAATCTCCAGACATATGGCCATTTTTTGGGCCTGGCGCGGCGCCAAGTGGGAAAGGGTGGTTTTGAGGATGAAGGCAGCAGGAAAGCCTGCAGCCCCCAGGTGTGTGGGGCTACGCAAGCGGTTCCCAAAGAGCTTTAGAACAAGGCATAGTTTTCCCTGCTGGCTCTTGGGCGTGGGACCAGTCTCCAGACATATGGCCATTTTTGGGCCTGGCGCGGCGCCAAGTGGGAAAGGGTGGTTTTGAGGCTGAAGGCAGCAGGAAAGCCTGCAGCCCCCAGGTATGTGGGGCTATGCAAGCGGTTCCCAAAGAGCTTTAGTACAAGGCATAATTTTCCCTGCTGGCTCTTTGGGCGTGGGACCAATCTCCAGACATATGGCCATTTTTGTGCCTGGCGCGACGCCAATTGGGAAAGGGTTGTTTTGAGGCTGAAGGCAGCAGGAAAGCCTGCAGCCCCCAGGTCTGTGGGGCCACGCAAGCGGTTCCCAAAGAGCTTTAGAACAAGGCATAGTTTTCCCTCCTGGCTCTTTGGGCGTGGGACCAGTCTCCAGCCATATGGCCATTTTCGTGCCTGGCACGGGGCCAAGTGGGAAAGGGTGGTTTTGAGGCTGAAGGCAGCAGGAAAGCCTGCAGCCCCCAGGTGTGTGGGGCTACGCAAGCGGTTCCCAAAGAGCTTTAGAACAAGGCATAGTTTTCCCTGCTGGCTCTTTGGGAAAGGGACCAGTCTCCAGACATATGGCCATTTTCGTGCCTGGCACGGGGCCAAGTGGGAAAGGGTGGTTTTGAGGCTGAAGGCAGCAGGAAAGCCTGCAGCCCCCAGGTCTGTGGGGCTACGCAAGCCGTTCCCAAAGACCTTTAGAACAAGGCATAGTTTTCCCTGCTGGCTCTTTGAGCGTGGAACCAGTCTCCAGACATATGGCCATTTTTGTGCCTAGCGCGGGGACAAGTGGGAAAGGGTGGTTTTGAGGCTGAAGGCAGCAGGAAAGCCTGCAGCCCCCAGGTGTGTGGGGCTACGCAAGCGGTTCCCAAAGAGCTTTAGAACAAGGCATAGTTTTCCCTGCTGGCTCTTTGGGCGTGGGACCAGTCTCCAGACATATGGCCATTTTTGGGCCTGGCGTGGCGCCAAGTGGGAAAGGGTGGTTTTGAGGCTGAAGGCAGCAGGAAAGCCTGCAGCCCCCAGGTGTGTGGGGCTACGCAAGCGGTTCCCAAAGAGCTTTAGAACAAGGCATAGTTTTCCCTGCTGGCTCTTTGGGCGTGGGACCAATCTCCAGACATATGGCCATTTTTTGGCGTGGCGTGACGCCATGTGGGAAAGGGTTGTTTTGAGGCTGAAGGCAGCAGGAAAGCCTGCAGCCCCCAGGTCTGTGGGGCTACGGAAGCGGTTCCCAAAGAGCTTTAGAACAAGGCATAGTTTTCCCTGCTGGCTCTTTGGGCGTGGGACCAATCTCCAGACATATGGCCATTTTTTGGCGTGGCGTGACGGCATGTGGGAAAGGGTGGTTTTGAGGCTGAAGGCAGCAGGAAAGCCTGCAGACCCCAGGTCTGTCGGGCTACGCAAGCCATTCCGAAAGAGCTTTACAACAAGGCATATTTTTCCCTGCTGGCTCTTTGAGCGTGGGACCAATCTCCAGACATATGCCCATTTTTGGGCCTGGCGCGACGCCAAGTGGGAAAGGGTGGTTTTGAGGCTGAAGGCAGCAGGAAAGCCTGCAGCCCCCAGGTGTGTGGGGCCACGCAAGCTGTTCCCAAAGAGCTTTAGAACAAGGCATAGTTTTCCCTCCTGGCTCTTTGGGAAAGGGACCAGTCTCCAGACATATTGCCATTTTTGTGCCTGGCGCGGGGCCAAGTGGGAAAGGGTGGATTTGAGGCTGAAGGCAGCAGGAAAGCCTGCAGCCCCCAGGTCTGTGGGGCTACGCAAGCGGTTCGCAAAGAGCTTTAGTACAAGGCATAGTTTTCCCTGCTGGCTCTTTGGGCGTGGGACCAGTCTCCAGACATATGGCCATTTTTGGGCCTGGCGTGGGGCCAAGTGGGAAAGGGTGGTTTTGAGGCTGAAGGCAGCAGGAAAGCCTGCAGCCCCCAGGTGTGTGGGGCTACGCAAGCCGTTCCCAAAGAGCTTTAGTACAAGGCATAGTTTTCCCTGCCGGCTCTTTCGGCGTGGGACCAACCTCCAGGCATATGGCCGTTTTTGTGCCTGGCGCGGGGCCACGTGGGACATGGAGATTTTGAGGCTGAAGGCAGCAGGAAAGCCTGCAGCCCCCAGGTGTGTGGGGCTACGCAAGCGGTTCCCAAAGAGCTTTAGAACAAGGCATAGTTTTCCCTGCTGGCTCTTTGGGCGTGGGACCAGTCTCCAGACATATGGCCATTTTTGGGCCTGGCGTGGGGCCAAGTGGGAAAGGGTGGTTTTGAGGCTGAAGGCAGCAGGGAAGCCTGCAGCCCCCAGGTGTGTGGGGCTACACAAGCGGTTCCCAAAGAGCTTTAGAACAAGGCATAGTTTTCCCTGCTGGCTCTTTGGGCGTGGGACCAATCTCCAGACATATGGCCATTTTTGGGCCTGGCGTGTCGCCAAGTGGGAAAGGGTGCTTTTGAGGCTGAAGAGAGCAGGAAAGCCTGCAGCCCCCAGGTGTGTGGGACTACGCAAGCGGTTCCCAAAGAGCTTTAGAACAAGGCATAGTGTTGCGTGAAAAGGGGCAAAGCGGTTTTAGCAGAAGATAAACCCCCTTGCACTCTAACACTCCTCACCGAGGTGGTAGGCTAGGTGCGGCTAGGTTTAAATTCTGAGTGATGCCCAATTCAGCACTATCAGTCCAATCGCGTTTAATATGTATTAAACTGTTACGATTTGGATACACTAATAGTGGACTGCACCTTCAGTCTAGTCGTGCTCATGAACTAGCACGGCCACTCTCGAGTCTTTGGTTGCGTTCAGTGAGAAACCATAACGACTAGCTACTTAAAAAAGTGCAGTTTATTTAAACAACAGATATATACGTTCTTAGGATTGCCGGTGATAAATACACTGTCTGCAAAGCACGTGCAAATGAAAGTATTGTTACATATACAAAACGCGCGACAAAGTTATAAACGATACAGCCTGGCTTTAAACGTAGAAAAAAGAGAGTCTCTAGAGAAGTTTCTAAGTTTCCCGAGGAAGCACTCGGTATGATCTAAGTCTTACCCAAAGGCGTCCCTATGGGGGGGAAGAGAGGCTCAGCCCGTCGACTGATCCCAGAAGTCAGTGATGTAATTCTTTATGATGGTGTCTTCCCTGGGTATCCCCCCTCTCTTGGGCTATTTTTATACTATTTGTTATCTTCAAGGTGGAGTTTGAGTGACTTTAGTCATACATACTTTTATCATGATTGGTGTAAATTTCTCTCGCTTCACAATTAAAGGTATAGTTTACGAGAAATTCAGGGCGCAGACTCAAGAAGGAGTGGTCGCACCTTGGAGGCGGGTAGCCTTCGGGATGGAGGTGTGTTTTGGTATTATAATGACATTATAATGAGCAAAGTTCGCACAAAGGACAGCATTTCATCAAAATTTGACAAAATGTTGGCTCTGAGCATCTAGCGGGCAGCTAATTGGCAGCTTATCTGTTTCATGGTATCATCCCATTCCTGTATCCGCTATACATCATAAGGTAAAGCCACGGAATAATTGCATCCCGTCCCGTACCTCATGTAGCTTATCAGGGAACCACAGATGTTGTGTCCTTCATGCCAGCTGCAGCTATTTTCTACCTCAGAAGCCTCTTGATTTTATACTTTTCCTTAATGTGTGAACAATGCTGTACTTTTGTATTTTTTAGCCAATTTAGTATTTATTCCACACATAGTTTTCCCAGCTGGCTCTTTGGGCGTGGGACCAGTCTCCAGACATATGGCCATTTTTTGGCCTGGCGCGGGGCCAAGTGGGAAAGGGTGGTTTTGAGGCTGAAGGTGCCAGAAAAGCCTGCAGCCCCAGGTCTGTGGGGCTACGCAAGCGGTTCCCAAAGAGCTTTAGAACAAGGCACAGTTTTCCCTGCTGGCTCTTTGGGCGTGGGACCAATCTCCAGACATATGGCCATTCTTGGGCCTGGCGCGGCGCCAAGTGGGACATGGAGGTTTTGAGGCTGAAGGCAGCAGGAAAGCCTGCAGCCCCCAGGTGTGTGGGGCTACGCAAGCGGTTCCCAAAGAGCTTTAGAACAAGGCATAGTTTTCCCTGCTGGCTCTTTGGGAAAGGGACCAGTCTCCACACATATGGCCATTTTTGTGCCTGGCGCGGGGCCAAGTGGGAAAGGGTGGTTTTGAGGCTGAAGGCAGCAGGAAAGCCTGCAGCCCCCAGGTGTGTGGGGCTACGCAAGCGGTTCCCAAAAACCTTTAGAACAAGGCATAGTTTTCCCTGCTGGCTCTTGGGCGTGGGACCAGTCTCCAGACATATGGCCATTTTTGGGCCTGGCGCGGCGCCAAGTGGGAAAGGGTGGTTTTGAGGCTGAAGGCAGCAGGAAAGCCTGCAGCCCCCAGGTGTGTGGGGCTACGCAAGCGGTTCCCAAAGAGCTTTAGAACAAGGCATAGTTTTCCCTGCTGGCTCTTTGGGAAAGGGACCAGTCTCCAGACATTTGGCCATTTTTGTGCCTGGCGTTACGCCATGTGGGAAAGGGTGGTTTTGAGGCTGAAGGCAGCAGGAAAGCCTGCAGCCCCCAGGTCTGTGGGGCTAAACAAACGGTTCCCAAAGAGCTTTAGAACAAGGCATAGTTTTCCCTGCTGGCTCTTTGGGCGTGGGACAAATCTCCACACATATGGCCATTTTTGGGCCTGGCGTGACACGATGAGGGAAAGGGTGCTTTTGAGGCTGAAGGCAGCAGGAAAGCCTGCAGCCCCCAGGTCTGTGGGGCTACGCAAGCGGTTCCCAAAGAGCTTTAGAACAAGGCATAGTTTTCCCTGCTGGCTCTTTGGGCGTGGGACCAATCTCTAGACATATGGCCATTTTTGTGCCTGGCGTGACGGCATGTGGGAAAGGGTGGTTTTGAGGCTGAAGGTGCCAGAAAAGCCTGCAGCCCCCAGGTCTGTGGGGCTATGCAAGCGGTTCCCAAAGAGCTTTAGAACAAGGCATAGTTTTCCCTGCTGGCTCTTTGGGAAAGGGACCAGTCTCCAGACATATGGCCATTTTTGTGCCTGGCGCGACGCCAAGTGGGAAAGGGTGGTTTTGAGGCTGAAGGCAGCAGGAAAGCCTGTAGCCCCCAGGTGTGTGGGGCTACGCAAGCGGTTCGCAAAGAGCTTTAGAACAAGGCATAGTTTTCCCTGCTGGCTCTTTGGGCGTGGGACCAGTCTCCAGACATATGGCCATTTTTGGGCCTGGCGCGGCTTCAAGTGGGAAAGGGTGGTTTTGAGGCTGAATGCAGCAGGAAAGCCTGCAGCCCCCAGGTGTGTGGGGCTACGAAAGCGGTTCCCAAAGAGCTTTAGAACAAGGCACAGTTTTCCCTGCTGGCTCTTTGAGCGTGGGACCAGTCTCCAGACATATGGCCATTTTTGTGCCTGGCGCGGCGCCAAGTGGGAAAGGGTGGTTTTGAGGCTGAAGGCAGCAGGAAAGCCTGCAGCCCGCAGGTCTGTGGGGCTACGCAAGCGGTTCCCAAAGAGCTTTACAACAAGGCATAGTTTTCCCTGCTGGCTCTTTGGGCGTGGGACCAGCCTCCAGATATATGGCCATTTTTGTGCCTGGCGTGACGTGATGAAGGAAAGGGTTGTTTTGAGGCTGAAGGCAGCAGGAAAGCCTGCAGCCCCCAGGTGTGTGGGGCTACGCAAGCGGTTCCCAAAGAGCTTTAGAACAAGGCATAGTTTTCCCTGCTGGCTCTTTGGGCGTGGGACCAATCTCCAGACATATGGCCTTTTCTGGGACTGGCGCGGCGCCAAGTGGGAAAGGGTGGTTTTCAGGCTGAAGGTGCCAGAAAAGCCTGCAGCCCCCAGGTGTGTGGGGCTACGCAAGCGGTTCCCAAAGAGCTTTAGAACAAAGCACAGTTTTCCCTGCTGGCTCTTTGGGAAAGGGACCAACCTCCAGACATATGGCCATTTTTGGGCCTGGCGTGACGCGATGAGGGAAAGGGTGGTTTTGAGGCTGAAGGCAGCAGGAAAGCCTGCAGCCCCCAGGTGTGTGGGGCTACGCAAGCGGTTCCCAAAGAGCATTAGAACAAGGCATAGTTTTCCCTGCTGGCTCTTTGGGCGTGGAACCAATCCCCAGCCATATGGCCATGTTTGGGCCTGGCGTGACACCATGTGGGAAAGGGTGGTTTTGAGGCTGAAGGTGCCAGAAAAGTCTGCAGCCCCCACGTGTGTGGGGCTACGCAAGTGGTTCCCAAAGAGCTTTAGAACAAGGCACAGTTTTCCCTGCTGGCTCTTTGGGTGTGGGACAAATCTCCACACATATGGCCATTTTTGGGCCTGGCGCGGCGCCAAGTGGGAAAGGGTGCTTTTGAGGCTGAAGGCAGCAGGAAAGCCTGCAGCCCCCAGGTGTGTGGGGCTACGCAAGCGGTTCCCAAAGAGCTTTAGAACAAGGCATAGTTTTCCCTGCTGGCTCTTTGGGCATGGGACCAGTCTCCAGACATATGGCCATTTTTGGGCCTGGCGCGGCGTCAAGTGGGAAAGGGTGGTTTTGAGGCTGAAGGCAGCAGGAAAGCTTGCAGCCCCCAGGTGTGTGGGGCTACGCAAGCGGTTCACAAAGAGCTTTAGAACAAGGCATAGTTTTCCCTGCTGGCTCTTTGGGAAAGGGACCAGTCTCCAGACATATGGCCATTTTTGTGCCTGGCGTGACGTGATGAAGGAAAGGGTGGTTTTGAGGCTGAAGGTGCCAGAAAAGCCTGCAGCCCGCAGGTGTGTGGGGCTACGCAAGCGGTTCCCAAAGAGCTTTAGAACAAGGCATAGTTTTCCCTGCTGGCTCTTTGGGCGTGGGACCAATCTGCAGCCATATGGCCATTTTTGTGCCTGGCGCGGCGCCAAGTGGGAAAGGGTGGTTTTCAGGCTGAAGGTGCCAGAAAAGCCTGCAGCCCGCAGGTGTGTGGGGCTACGCAAGCGGTTCCCAAAGAGCTTTAGAACAAGGCATAGTTTTCCCTGCTGGCTCTTTGGGAAAGGGACCAGTCTCCAGACATTTGGCCATTTTTGTGCCTGGCGTGACGCCATGTGGGAAAGGGTGGTTTTGAGGCTGAAGGCAGCAGGAAAGCCTGCAGCCCCCAGGTCTGTGGGGCTACGCAAACGGTTCCCAAAGAGCTTTAGAACAAGGCATAGTTTTCCCTGCTGGCTCTTTGAGCGTGGGACCAACCTCCAGACATATGGCCATTTTTGTGCTGGCGCGGGGCCAAGTGGGAAAGGGTGGTTGTGAGGCTGAAGGCAGCAGGAAAGCCTGCAGCCCCCAGGTGTGTGGGGCTACGCAAGCGGTTCCCAAAGAGCTTTAGAACAAGGCATAGTTTTCCCTGCTGGCTCTTTGGGCGTGGGACCAACCTCCAGACATATGGCCATTTTTGTGCCTGGCGTGACGCGATGAGGGAAAGGGTGCTTTTGAGGCTGAAGGCAGCAGGAAAGCCTGCAGCCCCCAGGTGTGTGGGGCTACGCAAGCCGTTCCCAAAGAGCTTTAGAACAAGGCACAGTTTTCCCTGCTGGCTCTTTGGGCGTGGGACAAATCTCCACACATATGGCCATTTTTGGGCCTGGCGCGGGGCCAAGTGGGAAAGGGTGCTTTTGAGGCTGAAGGCAGCAGGAAAGCCTGCAGCCCCCACGTCTGTGGGGCTACGCAAGCGGTTCCCAAAGAGCTTTAGAACAAGGCATAGTTTTCCCTGCTGGCTCTTTGGGCGTGGGACCAGTCTCCAGACATATGGCCATTTTTGTACCTGGCGCGGCGCCAAGTGGGAAAGTGTGGTTTTGAGGCTGAAGGCAGCAGGAAAGCCTGCAGCCCCCAGGTGTGTGGGGCTACGCAAGCGGTTCCCAAAGAGCTTTAGAACAAGGCATAGTTTTCCCTGCTGGCTCTTTGGGCGTGGGACCAGTCTCCAGACATATGGCCATTTTTGGGCCTGGCGCGGCGTCAAGTGGGAAAGGGTGGTTTTGAGGCTGAAGGCAGCAGGAAAGCTTGCAGCCCCCAGGTGTGTGGGGCTACGCAAGCGGTTCCCAAAGAGCTTTAGAACAAGGCATAGTTTTCCCTGCTGGCTCTTTGGGCGTGGGACCAATCTGCAGCCATATGGCCATTTTTGTGCCTGGCGCGGCGCCAAGTGGGAAAGGGTGGTTTTCAGGCTGAAGGTGCCAGAAAAGCCTGCAGCCCCCAGGTCTGTGGGGCTACGCAAGCGGTTCCCAAAGAGCTTTAGAACAAAGCACAGTTTTCCCTGCTGGCTCTTTGCGCGTGGGACCAATCTCCAGACATATGCCCATTTTTGGGCCTGGCGTGGCGCCATGTGGGAAAGGGTGGTTTTGAGGCTGAAGGTGCCAGAAAAGCCTGCAGCCCCCAGGTGTGTGGGGCTACGCAAGCGGTTCCCAAAGAGCTTTAGAACAAGGCATAGTTTTCCCTGCTGGCTCTTTGGGCGTGGGACCAACCTCCAGACATATGGCCATTTTTGTGCCTGGCGTGACGCCATGTGGGAAAGGGTGGTTGTGAGGCTGAAGGCAGCAGGAAAGCCTGCAGCCCCCAGGTGTGTGGGGCTACGCAAGCGGTTCCCAAAGAGCTTTAGAACAAGGCATAGTTTTCCCTGCTGGCTCTTTGAGAAAGGGACCATTCTCCACACATATGGCCATTTTTGTACCTGGTGCGGCGCCAAGTGGGAAAGGGTGGTTTTGAGGCTGAAGGCAGCAGGAAAGCCTGCAGCCCCCAGGTGTGTGGGGCTACGCAAGCGGTTCCCAAAAACCTTTAGAACAAGGCATAGTTTTCCCTGCTGGCTCTTGGGCGTGCGACCAGTCTCCAGACATATGGCCATTTTTGGGCCTGGCGCGGCGCCATGTGGGAAAGGGTGGTTTTGAGGCTGAAGGCAGCAGGAAAGCCTGCACCCCCCAGGTGTGTGGGGCTACGCAAGCGGTTCCCAAAGAGCTTTAGAACAAGGCATAGTTTTCCCTGCTGGCTCTTTGGGAAAGGGACCAGTCTCCAGACATTTGGCCATTTTTGTGCCTGGCGTGACGCCATGTGGGAAAGGGTGGTTTTGAGGCTGAAGGCAGCAGGAAAGCCTGCAGCCCCCAGGTCTGTGGGGCTACGCAAACGGTTCCCAAAGAGCTTTAGAACAAGGCATAGTTTTCCCTACTGGCTCTTTGGGCGTGGGACCAGTCTCCAGACATATGGCCATTTTTTGGCCTGGCGCGGCGCCAAGTGGGAAAGGGTGGTTTTGAGGCTGAAGGCAGCAGGAAAGCCTGCAGCCCGCAGGTCTGTGGGGCTACGCAAGCGGTTCCCAAAGAGCTTTAGAACAAGGCATAGTTTTCCCTGCTGGCTCTTTAGGCGTGGCACCAGTCTCCAGACATATGGCCATTTTTGGGCCTGGCGTGACGCCATGTGGGAAAGGGTGGTTTTGAGGCTGAAGGCAGCAGGAAAGCCTGCAGCCCCCAGGTGTGTGGGGCTACGCAAGCGGTTCCCAAAGAGCTTTAGAACAAGGCACAGTTTTCCCTGCTGGCTCTTTGGGCGTGGGACAAATCTCCACACATACGGCCTTTTCTGGGCCTGGCGCGGCGCCAAGTGGGAAAGGGTGCTTTTGAGGCTGAAGGCAGCAGGAAAGCCTGCAGCCCCCACGTCTGTGGGGCTACGCAAGCGGTTCCCAAAGAGCTTTAGAACAAGGCATAATTTTCCCTGCTGGCTCTTTGGGCGTGGGACCAGTCTCCAGACATATGGTCATTTTTGTGCCTGGCGCGGGGACAAGTGGGAAAGGGTGGTTTTGAGGCTGAAGGCAGCAGGAAAGCCTGCAGCCCCCAGGTGTGTGGGGCTACGCAAGCGGTTCCCAAAGAGCTTTAGAACAAGGCATAGTTTTCCCTGCTGGCTCTTTGGGCGTGGGACAAATCTCCACACATATGGCCATTTTTGGGCCTGGCGCGGCGTCAAGTGGGAAAGGGTGGTTTTGAGGCTGAAGGCAGCAGGAAAGCTTGCAGCCCCCAGGTGTGTGGGGCTACGCAAGCGGTTCCCAAAGAGCTTTAGAACAAGGCATAGTTTTCCCTGCTGGCTCTTTGGGCGTGGGACCAATCTGCAGCCATATGGCCATTTTTGTGCCTGGCGCGGCGCCAAGTGGGAAAGGGTGGTTTTCAGGCTGAAGGTGCCAGAAAAGCCTGCAGCCCCCAGGTGTGTGGGGCTACGCAAGCGGTTCCCAAAGAGCTTTAGAACAAGGCATAGTTTTCCCTGCTGGCTCTTTGCGCGTGGGACCAATCTCCAGACATATGCCCATTTTTGGGCCTGGCGTGGCGCCATGTGGGAAAGGGTGGTTTTGAGGCTGAAGGTGCCAGAAAAGCCTGCAGCCCCCAGGTGTGTGGGGCTACGCAAGCGGTTCCCAAAGAGCTTTAGAACAAGGCATAGTTTTCCCTGCTGGCTCTTTGGGCGTGGGACCAACCTCCAGACATATGGCCATTTTTGTGCCTGGCGTGACGCCATGTGGGAAAGGGTGGTTGTGAGGCTGAAGGCAGCAGGAAAGCCTGCAGCCCCCAGGTGTGTGGGGCTACGCAAGCGGTTCCCAAAGAGCTTTAGAACAAGGCATAGTTTTCCCTGCTGGCTCTTTGAGCGTGGGACGATTCTCCACACATATGGCCATTTTTGTACCTGGCGCGGCGCCAAGTGGGAAAGGGTGGTTTTGAGGCTGAAGGCAGCAGGAAAGCCTGCAGCCCCCAGGTGTGTGGGGCTACGCAAGCGGTTCCCAAAGACCTTTAGAACAAGGCATAGTTTTCCCTGCTGGCTCTTGGGCGTGGGACCAGTCTCCAGACATATGGCCATTTTTGGGCCTGGCGCGGCGCCAAGTGGGAAAGGGTGGTTTTGAGGCTGAAGGCAGCAGGAAAGCCTGCAGCCCCCAGGTCTGTGGGGCTACGCAAGCGGTTCCCATAGAGCTTTAGAACAAGGCATAGTTTTCCCTGCTGGCTCTTTGGGAAAGGGACCAGTCTCCAGACATTTGGCCATTTTTGTGCCTGGCGTGACGCCAAGTGGGAAAGGGTGGTTTTGAGGCTGAAGGCAGCAGGAAAGCCTGCAGCCCCCAGGTCTGTGGGGCTACGCAAACGGTTCCCAAAGAGCTTTAGAACAAGGCATAGTTTTCCCTGCTGGCTCTTTGGGCGTGGGACCAATCTCCAGACATATGGCCATTTTTGTGCCTGGCGTGACGCCATGTGGGAAAGGGTGGTTTTGAGGCTGAAGGTGCCAGAAAAGCCTGCAGGCCCCAGGTGTGTGGGGCTACGCAAGCGGTTCCCAAAGAGCTTTAGAACAAGGCATAGTTTTCCCTACTGGCTCTTTGGGCGTGGGACCAGTCTCCAGACATATGGCCATTTTTTGGCCTGGCGCGGCGCCAAGTGGGAAAGGGTGGTTTTGATGCTGAAGGCAGCAGGAAAGCCTGCAGCCCCCAGGTGTGTGGGGCTACGCAAGCGGTTCCCAAAGAGCTTTAGAACAAGGCATAGTTTTCCCTGCTGGCTCTTTGGGCGTGGCACCAGTCTCCAGACATATGGCCATTTTTGTGCCTGGCGTGACGCCATGTGGGAAAGGGTGGTTTTGAGGCTGAAGGCAGCAGGAAAGCCTGCAGCCCCCAGGTGTGTGGGGCTACGCAAGCGGTTCCCAAAGAGCTTTAGAACAAGGCATCGTTTTCCCTGCTGGCTCTTTGGGCGTGGGACCAACCTCCAGACATATGGCCATTTTTGTGCCTGGCGTGACGCGATGAGGGAAAGGGTGGTTTTGAAGCTGAAGGTGCTAGAAAAGCCTGCAGCCCCCAGGTGTGTGGGGCTACGCAAGCGGTTCCCAAAGAGCTTTAGAACAAGGCACAGTTTTCCCAGCTGGCTCTTTGGGCGTGGGACAAATCTCCACACATATGGCCATTTTTGGGCCTGGCGTGGCGCCAAGTGGGAAAGGGTGGTTTTGAGGCTGAAGAGAGCAGGAAAGCCTGCAGCCCCCAGGTGTGTGGGACTACGCAAGCGGTTCCCAAAGAGCTTTAGAACAAGGCATAGTGTTGCTTGAAAAGGGGAAAAGCGGTTTTAGCAGAAGATAAAACCCCTTGCACTCTAACACTCCTCACCGAGGTGGTAGGCTAGGTGCGGCTAGGGTTAAATTCTGAGTGATGCCCAATTCAGCACTATCAGTCCAATCGCTGTCTTTGAATTCCTGGTTTCACTGCAGCTCTGAAGAGAATGTTAGCAAAGAGGTAATCGGGACAGTGCAAACAGTACTCAAAGACAGGGAGAGCAAGCTCTACATTACTCTCTTGGCACTTTGGATGTGGGACATACAGCGAGATGTTTGCTGCTTTTGCGTTTGGCAGTTGGGAGATTTACAGCACAAAGATATCTAGTTGATTTGAAGCAGTTCCGAGAAAGTCTAAGCATAATCCTCACTTTTCCCTCCTGGCACTTTCCCTGTAGGAGATACCGCAAGACGTTTCTGTATATTGGGCACAGCGCTCTGCAGGGTGTTAGCAGAGACTTTCCCGGGACAGTGAAACCCTATATCAGAGACACTGAGAAGAAGCCCCAACGTTCCTTCCAGGCATTTTCAGTGTGGGTGCCTTCTTCACGTGGTTCCTGGTTTCACTGCAGCTCTGAAGAGAATGTTAGCAAAGAGGTAATCGGGACAGTGCAAACAGTACTCAAAGACAGGGAGAGCAAGCTCTCTCTTGGCACTTTGGATGTGGAACATACAGCGAGATGTTTGCTGCTTTTACATTTGGCTGTTGGGAGGTTTACAGCACAAAGATATCTAGTTGATTTGAAGCAGTTCCGAGAAAGTCTAAACATAATCCTCACTTTTCCCTCCTGGCACTTTCCCTGTAGGAGATACCGCAAGACGTTTCTGTATATTGGGCACAGCGCTCTGCAGGGTGTTAGCAGAGACTTTCCCGGGACAGTGAAACCCTATATCAGAGACACTGAGAAGAAGCCCCAACGTTCCTTCCAGGCATTTTCAGTGTGGGTGCCTTCTCCACGTGGTTCCTGGTTTCACTGCAGCTCTGAAGAGAATGTTAGCAAAGAGGTAATCGGGACAGTGCAAACAGTACTCAAAGACAGGGAGAGCAAGCTCTACATTACTCTCTTGGCACTTTGGATGTGGGACATACAGCGAGATGTTTGCTGCTTTTGCGTTTGGCTGTTGGGAGATTTACAGCACAAAGATATCCAGTTGATTTGAAGCAGTTCCGAGAAAGTCTAAACATAATCCTCACTTTTCCCTCCTGGCACTTTCCCTGTAGGGGATACCGCAAGACGTTTCTGTATATTGGGCACAGCACTCTGCAGGGTGTTAGGAGAGACTTTCCCGGGACAGTGAAACCCTATATCAGAGACACTGAGAAGAAGCCCCAACGTTCCTTCCAGGCACTTTCAGTGTGGGTGCCTTCTCCACGTGGTTCCTGGTTTCACTGCAGCTCTGAAGAGAATGTTAGCAAAGAGGTAATCGGGACAGTGCAAACAGTACTCAAAGACAGGGAGAGCAAGCTCTCTCTTGGCACTTTGGATGTGGGACATACAGCGAGATGTTTGCTGCTTTTACATTTGGCTGTTGGGAGGTTTACAGCACAAAGATATCCAGTTGATTTGAAGCAGTTCCGAGAAAGTCTAAACATAATCCTCACTTTTCCCTCCTGGCACTTTCCCTGTAGGGGATACCGCAAGACGTTTCTGTATATTGGGCACAGCGCTCTGCAGGCTGTTAGGAGAGACTTTCCCGGGACAGTGAAACCCTATATCAGAGACACTGAGAAGAAGTCCCAACGTTCCTTCCAGGCATTTTCAGTGTGGTTGCCTTCTCCACGTGGTTCCTGGTTTCACTGCAGCTCTGAAGAGAATGTTAGCAAAGAGGTAATCGGGACAGTGCAAACAGTACTCAAAGACAGGGAGAGCAAGCTCTACATTACTCTCTTGGCACTTTGGATGTGGGACATACAGCGAGATGTTTGCTGCTTTTGCGTTTGGCTGTTGGGAGATTTACAGCACAAAGATATCCAGTTGATTTGAAGCAGTTCAGAGAAAGTCTACACATAATCCTCACTTTTCCCTCCTGGCACTTTCCCTGTAGGGGATACCGCAAGACGTTTCTGTATATTGGGCACAGCGCTCTGCAGGGTGTTAGCAGAGACTTTCCCGGGACAGTGAAACCCTATATCAGAGACACTGAGAAGAAGCCCCAACGTTCCTTCCAGGCATTTTCAGTGTGGGTGCCTTCTCCACGTGGTTCCTGGTTTCACTGCAGCTCTGAAGAGAATGTTAGCAAAGAGGTAATCGGGACAGTGCAAACAGTACTCAAAGACAGGGAGAGCAAGCTCTACATTACTCTCTTGGCACTTTGGATGTGGGACATACAGCGAGATGTTTGCTGCTTTTACATTTGGCTGTTGGGAGGTTTACAGCACAAAGATATCTAGTTGATTTGAAGCAGTTCCGAGAAAGTCTAAACATAATCCTCACTTTTCCCTCCTGGCGCTTTCCCTGTAGGGGATACCGCAAGACGTTTCTGTATATTGGGCACAGCGCTCTGCAGGGTGTTAGCAGAGACTTTCCCGGGACAGTGAAACCCTATATCAGAGACACTGAGAAGAAGCCCCAACGTTCATTCCAGGCACTTTCAGAGTTGGTGCCTTCTCCATGTGGTTCCTCGTTTCACTGCAGCTCTGAAGAGAATGTTAGCAAAGAGGTAATCGGGACAGTGCAAACAGTACTCAAAGACAGGGAGAGCAAGCTCTCTCTTGGCACTTTGGATGTGGGACATACAGCGAGATGTTTGCTGCTTTTACGTTTGGCTGTTGGGAGATTTACAGCAGAAAGATATCTAGTTGATTTGAAGCAGTTCAGAGAAAGTCTAAACATAATCCTCACTTTTCCCTCCTGGCACTTTCCCTGTAGGGGATACCGCAAGACGTTTCTGTATATTGGGCACAGCGCTCTGCAGGGTGTTAGCAGAGACTTTCCCGGGACAGTGAAACCCTATATCAGAGACACTGAGAAGAAGCCCCAACGTTCCTTCCAGGCATTTTCAGTGTGGGTGCCTTCTTCACGTGGTTCCTGGTTTCACTGCAGCTCTGAAGAGAATGTTAGCAAAGAGGTAATCGGGACAGTGCAAACAGTACTCAAAGACAGGGAGAGCAAGCTCTCTCTTGGCACTTTGGATGTGGAACATACAGCGAGATGTTTGCTGCTTTTACATTTGGCTGTTGGGAGGTTTACAGCACAAAGATATCTAGTTGATTTGAAGCAGTTCCGAGAAAGTCTAAACATAATCCTCACTTTTCCCTCCTGGCACTTTCCCTGTAGGAGATACCGCAAGACGTTTCTGTATATTGGGCACAGCGCTCTGCAGGGTGTTAGCAGAGACTTTCCCGGGACAGTGAAACCCTATATCAGAGACACTGAGAAGAAGCCCCAACGTTCCTTCCAGGCATTTTCAGTGTGGGTGCCTTCTTCACGTGGTTCCTGGTTTCACTGCAGCTCTGAAGAGAATGTTAGCAAAGAGGTAATCGGGACAGTGCAAACAGTACTCAAAGACAGGGAGAGCAAGCTCTACATTACTCTCTTGGCACTTTGGATGTGGGACATACAGCGAGATGTTTGCTGCTTTTACATTTGGCTGTTGGGAGGTTTACAGCACAAAGATATCTAGTTGATTTGAAGCAGTTCCGAGAAAGTCTAAACATAATCCTCACTTTTCCCTCCTGGCACTTTCCCTGTAGGGGATACCGCAAGACGTTTCTGTATATTGGGCACAGCGCTCTGCAGGGTGTTAGCAGAGACTTTCCCGGGACAGTGAAACCCTATATCAGAGACACTGAGAAGAAGCCCCAACGTTCCTTCCAGGCACTTTCAGTGTGGGTGCCTTCTCCACGTGGTTCCTGGTTTCACTGCAGCTCTGAAGAGAATGTTAGCAAAGAGGTAATCGGGACAGTGCAAACAGTACTCAAAGACAGGGAGAGCAAGCTCTACATTACTCTCTTGGCACTTTGGATGTGGGACATACAGCGAGATGTTTGCTGCTTTTGCGTTTGGCTGTTGGGAGATTTACAGCACAAAGATATCCAGTTGATTTGAAGCAGTTCCGAGAAAGTCTAAACATAATCCTCACTTTTCCCTCCTGGCACTTTCCCTGTAGGGGATACCGCAAGACGTTTCTGTATATTGGGCACAGCGCTCTGCAGGGTGTTAGCAGAGACTTTCCCGGGACAGTGAAACCCTATATCAGAGACACTGAGAAGAAGCCCCAACGTTCCTTCCAGGCATTTTCAGTGTGGGTGCCTTCTCCATGTGGTTCCTCGTTTCACTGCAGCTCTGAAGAGAATGTTAGCAAAGAGGTAATCGGGACAGTGCAAACAGTACTCAAAGACAGGGAGAGCAAGCTCTCTCTTGGCACTTTGGATGTGGGACATACAGCGAGATGTTTGCTGCTTTTACGTTTGGCTGTTGGGAGATTTACAGCAGAAAGATATCTAGTTGATTTGAAGCAGTTCCGAGAAAGTCTAAACATAATCCTCACTTTTCCCTCCTGGCACTTTCCCTGTAGGGGATACCGCAAGACGTTTCTGTATATTGGGCACAGCGCTCTCCAGGGTGTTAGCAGAGACTTTCCCGGGACAGTGAAACCCTATATCAGAGACACTGAGAAGAAGCCCCAACGTTCCTTCCAGGCATTTTCAGTGTGGGTGCCTTCTTCACGTGGTTCCTGGTTTCACTGCAGCTCTGAAGAGAATGTTAGCAAAGAGGTAATCGGGACAGTGCAAACAGTACTCAAAGACAGGGAGAGCAAGCTCTCTCTTGGCACTTTGGATGTGGAACATACAGCGAGATGTTTGCTGCTTTTACATTTGGCTGTTGGGAGGTTTACAGCACAAAGATATCTAGTTGATTTGAAGCAGTTCCGAGAAAGTCTAAGCATAATCCTCACTTTTCCCTCCTGGCACTTTCCCTGTAGGAGATACCGCAAGACGTTTCTGTATATTGGGCACAGCGCTCTGCAGGGTGTTAGCAGAGACTTTCCCGGGACAGTGAAACCCTATATCAGAGACACTGAGAAGAAGCCCCAACGTTCCTTCCAGGCATTTTCAGTGTGGGTGCCTTCTCCACGTGGTTCCTGGTTTCACTGCAGCTCTGAAGAGAATGTTAGCAAAGAGGTAATCGGGACAGTGCAAACAGTACTCAAAGACAGGGAGAGCAAGCTCTCTCTTGGCACTTTGGATGTGGAACATACAGCGAGATGTTTGCTGCTTTTACATTTGGCTGTTGGGAGATTTACAGCACAAAGATATCTAGTTGATTTGAAGCAGTTCCGAGAAAGTCTAAACATAATCCTCACTTTTCCCTCCTGGCACTTTCCCTGTAGGGGATACCGCAAGATGTTTCTGTTTATTGGGCACATCGCTCTGCAGGGTGTTAGCAGAGACTTTCCCGGGACAGTGAAACCCTATATCAGAGACACTGAGAAGAAGTCCCAACGTTCCTTCCAGGCACTTTCAGAGTTGGTGCCTTCTCCACGTGGTTCCTGGTTTCACTGCAGCTCTGAAGAGAATGTTAGCAAAGAGGTAATCGGGACAGTGCAAACAGTACTCAAAGACAGGGAGAGCAAGCTCTCTCTTGGCACTTTGGATGTGGGACATACAGCGAGATGTTTGCTGCTTTTGCGTTTGGCTGTTGGGAGATTTACAGCACAAAGATATCCAGTTGATTTGAAGCAGTTCCGAGAAAGTCTAAACATAATCCTCACTTTTCCCTCCTGGCACTTTCCCTGTAGGGGATACCGCAAGACGTTTCTGTATATTGGGAACAGCGCTCTGCAGGGTGTTAGCAGAGACTTTCCCGGGACAGTGAAACCCTATATCAGAGACACTGAGAAGAAGCCCCAACGTTCCTTCCAGGCACTTTCAGTGTGGGTGCCTTCTCCACGTGGTTCCTGGTTTCACTGCAGCTCTGAAGAGAATGTTAGCAAAGAGGTAATCGGGACAGTGCAAACAGTACTCAAAGACAGGGAGAGCAAGCTCTCTCTTGGCACTTTGGATGTGGAACATACAGCGAGATGTTTGCTGCTTTTACATTTGGCTGTTGGGAGATTTACAGCACAAAGATATCTAGTTGATTTGAAGCAGTTCCGAGAAAGTCTAAACATAATCCTCACTTTTCCCTCCTGGCACTTTCCCTGTAGGGGATACCGCAAGACGTTTCTGTATATTGGGCACATCGCTCTGCAGGGTGTTAGCAGAGACTTTCCCGGGACAGTGAAACCCTATATCAGAGACACTGAGAAGAAGTCCCAACGTTCATTCCAGGCACTTTCAGAGTTGGTGCCTTCTCCACGTGGTTCCTGGTTTCACTGCAGCTCTGAAGAGAATGTTAGCAAAGAGGTAATCGGGACAGTGCAAACAGTACTCAAAGACAGGGAGAGCAAGCTCTCTCTTGGCACTTTGGATGTGGGACATACAGCGAGATGTTTGCTGCTTTTACATTTGGCTGTTGGGAGATTTACAGCACAAAGATATCTAGTTGATTTGAAGCAGTTCCGAGAAAGTCTAAACATAATCCTCACTTTTCCCTCCTGGCACTTTCCCTGTAGGGGATACCGCAAGACGTTTCTGTATATTGGGCACATCGCTCTGCAGGGTGTTAGCAGAGACTTTCCCGGGACAGTGAAACCCTATATCAGAGACACTGAGAAGAAGTCCCAACGTTCATTCCAGGCACTTTCAGAGTTGGTGCCTTCTCCACGTGGTTCCTGGTTTCACTGCAGCTCTGAAGAGAATGTTAGCAAAGAGGTAATCGGGACAGTGCAAACAGTACTCAAAGACAGGGAGAGCAAGCTCTCTCTTGGCACTTTGGATGTGGAACATACAGCGAGATGTTTGCTGCTTTTACATTTGGCTGTTGGGAGATTTACAGCACAAAGATATCCAGTTGATTTGAAGCAATTCCGAGAAAGTCTAAACATAATCCTCACTTTTCCCTCCTGGCACTTTCCCTGTAGGGGATACCGCAAGACGTTTCTGTATATTGGGCACAGCGCTCTGCAGGGTGTTAGCAGAGACTTTCCCGGGACAGTGAAACCCTATATCAGAGACACTGAGAAGAAGCCCCAACGTTCCTTCCAGGCACTTTCAGTGTGGGTGCCTTCTCCACGTAGTTCCTGGTTTCACTGCAGCTCTGAAGAGAATCTTAGCAAAGAGGTAATCGGGACAGTGCAAACAGTACTCAAAGACAAGGAGAGCAAGCTCTCTCTTGGCACTTTGGATGTGGAACATACAGCGAGATGTTTGCTGCTTTTACATTTGGCTGTTGGGAGATTTACAGCACAAAGATATCTAGTTGATTTGAAGCAGTTCCGAGAAAGTCTAAACATAATCCTCACTTTTCCCTCCTGGCACTTTCCCTGTAGGGGATACCGCAAGACGTTTCTGTATATTGGGCACAGCGCTCTGCAGGGTGTTAGCAGAGACTTTCCCGGGACAGTGAAACCCTATATCAGAGACACTGAGAAGAAGCCCCAACGTTCCTTCCAGGCACTTTCAGTGTGGGTGCCTTCTCCACGTGGTTCCTGGTTTCACTGCAGCTCTGAAGAGAATGTTAGCAAAGAGGTAATCGGGACAGTGCAAACAGTACTCAAAGACAGGGAGAGCAAGCTCTCTCTTGGCACTTTGGATGTGGGACATACAGCGAGATGTTTGCTGCTTTTGCGTTTGGCTGTTGCGAGATTTACAGCACAAAGATATCCAGTTGATTTGAAGCAGTTCCGAGAAAGTCTAAACATAATCCTCACTTTTCCCTCCTGGCACTTTCCCTGTAGGGGATACCGCAAGACGTTTCTGTATATTGGGCACAGCGCTCTGCAGGGTGTTAGCAGAGACTTTCCCGGGACAGTGAAACCCTATATCAGAGACACTGAGAAGAAGCCCCAACGTTCCTTCCAGGCATTTTCAGTGTGGGTGCCTTCTCCACGTGGTTCCTGGTTTACTGCAGCTCTGAAGAGAATGTTAGCAAAGAGGTAATCGGGACAGTGCAAACAGTACTCAAAGACAGGGAGAGCAAGCTCTACATTACTCTCTTGGCACTTTGGATGTGGGACATACAGCGAGATGTTTGCTGCTTTTGCGTTTGGCTGTTGGGAGATTTACAGCACAAAGATATCCAGTTGATTTGAAGCAGTTCCGAGAAAGTCTAAGCATAATCCTCACTTTTCCCTCCTGGCACTTTCCCTGTAGGAGATACCGCAAGACGTTTCTGTATATTGGGCACAGCGCTCTGCAGGGTGTTAGCAGAGACTTTCCCGGGACAGTGAAACCCTATATCAGAGACACTGAGAAGAAGCCCCAACGTTCCTTCCAGGCATTTTCAGTGTGGGTGCCTTCTTCACGTGGTTCCTGGTTTCACTGCAGCTCTGAAGAGAATGTTAGCAAAGAGGTAATCGGGACAGTGCAAACAGTACTCAAAGACAGGGAGAGCAAGCTCTCTCTTGGCACTTTGGATGTGGAACATACAGCGAGATGTTTGCTGCTTTTACATTTGGCTGTTGGGAGATTTACAGCACAAAGATATCTAGTTGATTTGAAGCAGTTCCGAGAAAGTCTAAACATAATCCTCACTTTTCCTTCCTGGCACTTTCCCTGTAGGGGATACCGCAAGACGTTTCTGTATATTGGGCACATCGCTCTGCAGGGTGTTAGCAGAGACTTTCCCGGGACAGTGAAACCCTATATCAGAGACACTGAGAAGAAGTCCCAACGTTCATTCCAGGCACTTTCAGTGTGGGTGCCTTCTCCACGTGGTTCCTGGTTTCACTGCAGCTCTGAAGAGAATGTTAGCAAAGAGGTAATCGGGACAGTGCAAACAGTACTCAAAGACAGGGAGAGCAAGCTCTCTCTTGGCACTTTGGATGTGGGACATACGGCGAGATGTTTGCTGCTTTTACATTTGGCTGTTGGGAGATTTACAGCACAAAGATATCTAGTTGATTTGAAGCAGTTCCGAGAAAGTCTAAACATAATCCTCACTTTTCCCTCCTGGCACTTTCCCTGTAGGGGATACCGCAAGACGTTTCTGTATATTGGGCACATCGCTCTGCAGGGTGTTAGCAGAGACTTTCCCGGGACAGTGAAACCCTATATCAGAGACACTGAGAAGAAGCCCCAACATTCCTTCCAGGCACTTTCAGTGTGGGTGCCTTCTCCACGTGGTTCCTGGTTTCACTGCAGCTCTGAAGAGAATGTTAGCAAAGAGGTAATCGGGACAGTGCAAACAGTACTCAAAGACAGGGAGAGCAAGCTCTCTCTTGGCACTTTGGATGTGGGACATACAGCGAGATGTTTGCTGCTTTTGCGTTTGGCTGTTGGGAGATTTACAGCACAAAGATATCCAGTTGATTTGAAGCAGTTCCGAGAAAGTCTAAACATAATCCTCACTTTTCCCTCCTGGCACTTTCCCTGTAGGGGATACCGCAAGACGTTTCTGTATATTGGGCACAGCGCTCTGCAGGCTGTTAGGAGAGACTTTCCCGGGACAGTGAAACCCTATATCAGAGACACTGAGAAGAAGTCCCAACGTTCCTTCCAGGCATTTTCAGTGTGGTTGCCTTCTCCACGTGGTTCCTGGTTTCACTGCAGCTCTGAAGAGAATGTTAGCAAAGAGGTAATCGGGACAGTGCAAACAGTACTCAAAGACAGGGAGAGCAAGCTCTACATTACTCTCTTGGCACTTTGGATGTGGGACATACAGCGAGATGTTTGCTGCTTTTGCGTTTGGCTGTTGGGAGATTTACAGCACAAAGATATCCAGTTGATTTGAAGCAGTTCAGAGAAAGTCTACACATAATCCTCACTTTTCCCTCCTGGCACTTTCCCTGTAGGGGATACCGCAAGACGTTTCTGTATATTGGGCACAGCGCTCTGCAGGGTGTTAGCAGAGACTTTCCCGGGACAGTGAAACCCTATATCAGAGACACTGAGAAGAAGCCCCAACGTTCCTTCCAGGCATTTTCAGTGTGGGTGCCTTCTCCACGTGGTTCCTGGTTTCACTGCAGCTCTGAAGAGAATGTTAGCAAAGAGGTAATCGGGACAGTGCAAACAGTACTCAAAGACAGGGAGAGCAAGCTCTACATTACTCTCTTGGCACTTTGGATGTGGGACATACAGCGAGATGTTTGCTGCTTTTACATTTGGCTGTTGGGAGGTTTACAGCACAAAGATATCTAGTTGATTTGAAGCAGTTCCGAGAAAGTCTAAACATAATCCTCACTTTTCCCTCCTGGCGCTTTCCCTGTAGGGGATACCGCAAGACGTTTCTGTATATTGGGCACATCGCTCTGCAGGGTGTTAGCAGAGACTTTCCCGGGACAGTGAAACCCTATATCAGAGACACTGAGAAGAAGCCCCAACGTTCCTTCCAGGCACTTTCAGTGTGGGTGCCTTCTCCACGTGGTTCCTGGTTTCACTGCAGCTCTGAAGAGAATGTTAGCAAAGAGGTAATCGGGACAGTGCAAACAGTTCTCAAAGACAGGGAGAGCAAGCTCTACATTACTCTCTTGGCACTTTGGATGTGGGACATACAGCGAGATGTTTGCTGCTTTTGCGTTTGGCTGTTGGGAGATTTACAGCACAAAGATATCCAGTTGATTTGAAGCAGTTCAGAGAAAGTCTAAACATAATCCTCACTTTTCCCTCCTGGCACTTTCCCTGTAGGGGATACCGCAAGACGTTTCTGTATATTGGGCACAGCGCTCTGCAGGGTGTTAGCAGAGACTTTCCCGGGACAGTGAAACCCTATATCAGAGACACTGAGAAGAAGCCCCAACGTTCATTCCAGGCACTTTCAGAGTTGGTGCCTTCTCCATGTGGTTCCTCGTTTCACTGCAGCTCTGAAGAGAATGTTAGCAAAGAGGTAATCGGGACAGTGCAAACAGTACTCAAAGACAGGGAGAGCAAGCTCTCTCTTGGCACTTTGGATGTGGGACATACAGCGAGATGTTTGCTGCTTTTACGTTTGGCTGTTGGGAGATTTACAGCAGAAAGATATCTAGTTGATTTGAAGCAGTTCAGAGAAAGTCTAAACATAATCCTCACTTTTCCCTCCTGGCACTTTCCCTGTAGGGGATACCGCAAGACGTTTCTGTATATTGGGCACATCGCTCTGCAGGGTGTTAGCAGAGACTTTCCCGGGACAGTGAAACCCTATATCAGAGACACTGAGAAGAAGCCCCAACGTTCCTTCCAGGCATTTTCAGTGTGGGTGCCTTCTCCACGTGGTTCCTGGTTTCACTGCAGCTCTGAAGAGAATGTTAGCAAAGAGGTAATCGGGACAGTGCAAACAGTACTCAAAGACAGGGAGAGCAAGCTCTACATTACTCTCTTGGCACTTTGGATGTGGGACATACAGCGAGATGTTTGCTGCTTTTGCGTTTGGCTGTTGGGAGATTTACAGCACAAAGATATCCAGTTGATTTGAAGCAGTTCCGAGAAAGTCTAAACATAATCCTCACTTTTCCCTCCTGGCACTTTCCCTGTAGGGGATACCGCAAGACGTTTCTGTATATTGGGCACAGCGCTCTGCAGGGTGTTAGCAGAGACTTTCCCGGGACAGTGAAACCCTATATCAGAGACGCTGAGAAGAAGTCCCAAGGTTCCTTCCAGGCACTTTCAGAGTTGGTGCCTTCTCCACGTGGTTCCTGGTTTCACTGCAGCTCTGAAGAGAATGTTAGCAAAGAGGTAATCGGGACAGTGCAAACAGTACTCAAAGACAGGGAGAGCAAGCTCTCTCTTGGCACTTTGGATGTGGGACATACAGCGAGATGTTTGCTGCTTTTACATTTGGCTGTTGGGAGGTTTACAGCACAAAGATATCCAGTTGATTTGAAGCAGTTCCGAGAAAGTCTAAACATAATCCTCACTTTTCCCTCCTGGCACTTTCCCTGTAGGGGATACCGCAAGACGTTTCTGTATATTGGGCACAGCGCTCTGCAGGCTGTTAGGAGAGACTTTCCCGGGACAGTGAAACCCTATATCAGAGACACTGAGAAGAAGTCCCAACGTTCCTTCCAGGCATTTTCTGTGTGGTTGCCTTCTCCACGTGGTTCCTGGTTTCACTGCAGCTCTGAAGAGAATGTTAGCAAAGAGGTAATCGGGACAGTGCAAACAGTACTCAAAGACAGGGAGAGCAAGCTCTACATTACTCTCTTGGCACTTTGGATGTGGGACATACAGCGAGATGTTTGCTGCTTTTGCGTTTGGCTGTTGGGAGATTTACAGCACAAAGATATCCAGTTGATTTGAAGCAGTTCAGAGAAAGTCTACACATAATCCTCACTTTTCCCTCCTGGCACTTTCCCTGTAGGGGATACCGCAAGACGTTTCTGTATATTGGGCACAGCGCTCTGCAGGGTGTTAGCAGAGACTTTCCCGGGACAGTGAAACCCTATATCAGAGACACTGAGAAGAAGCCCCAACGTTCCTTCCAGGCATTTTCAGTGTGGGTGCCTTCTCCACGTGGTTCCTGGTTTCACTGCAGCTCTGAAGAGAATGTTAGCAAAGAGGTAATCGGGACAGTGCAAACAGTACTCAAAGACAGGGAGAGCAAGCTCTACATTACTCTCTTGGCACTTTGGATGTGGGACATACAGCGAGATGTTTGCTGCTTTTACATTTGGCTGTTGGGAGGTTTACAGCACAAAGATATCTAGTTGATTTGAAGCAGTTCCGAGAAAGTCTAAACATAATCCTCACTTTTCCCTCCTGGCGCTTTCCCTGTAGGGGATACCGCAAGACGTTTCTGTATATTGGGCACATCGCTCTGCAGGGTGTTAGCAGAGACTTTCCCGGGACAGTGAAACCCTATATCAGAGACACTGAGAAGAAGCCCCAACGTTCCTTCCAGGCACTTTCAGTGTGGGTGCCTTCTCCACGTGGTTCCTGGTTTCACTGCAGCTCTGAAGAGAATGTTAGCAAAGAGGTAATCGGGACAGTGCAAACAGTACTCAAAGACAGGGAGAGCAAGCTCTACATTACTCTCTTGGCACTTTGGATGTGGGACATACAGCGAGATGTTTGCTGCTTTTACATTTGGCTGTTGGGAGGTTTACAGCACAAAGATATCTAGTTGATTTGAAGCAGTTCCGAGAAAGTCTAAACATAATCCTCACTTTTCCCTCCTGGCACTTTCCCTGTAGGGGATACCGCAAGACGTTTCTGTATATTGGGCACATCGCTCTGCAGGGTGTTAGCAGAGACTTTCCCGGGACAGTGAAACCCTATATCAGAGACACTGAGAAGAAGCCCCAACGTTCCTTCCAGGCACTTTCAGTGTGGGTGCCTTCTCCACGTGGTTCCTGGTTTCACTGCAGCTCTGAAGAGAATGTTAGCAAAGAGGTAATCGGGACAGTGCAAACAGTACTCAAAGACAGGGAGAGCAAGCTCTACATTACTCTCTTGGCACTTTGGATGTGGGACATACAGCGAGATGTTTGCTGCTTTTGCGTTTGGCTGTTGGGAGATTTACAGCACAAAGATATCCAGTTGATTTGAAGCAGTTCCGAGAAAGTCTAAACATAATCCTCACTTTTCCCTCCTGGCACTTTCCCTGTAGGGGATACCGCAAGACGTTTCTGTATATTGGGCACAGCGCTCTGCAGGGTGTTAGCAGAGACTTTCCCGGGACAGTGAAACCCTATATCAGAGACACTGAGAAGAAGCCCCAACGTTCCTTCCAGGCACTTTCAGTGTGGGTGCCTTCTCCACGTGGTTCCTGGTTTCACTGCAGCTCTGAAGAGAATGTTAGCAAAGAGGTAATCGGGACAGTGCAAACAGTACTCAAAGACAGGGAGAGCAAGCTCTCTCTTGGCACTTTGGATGTGGGACATACAGCGAGATGTTTGCTGCTTTTACGTTTGGCTGTTGGGAGATTTACAGCAGAAAGATATCTAGTTGATTTGAAGCAGTTCAGAGAAAGTCTAAACATAATCCTCACTTTTCCCTCCTGGCACTTTCCCTGTAGGGGATACCGCAAGACGTTTCTGTATATTGGGCACAGCGCTCTGCAGGGTGTTAGCAGAGACTTTCCCGGGACAGTGAAACCCTATATCAGAGACACTGAGAAGAAGCCCCAACGTTCCTTCCAGGCATTTTCAGTGTGGGTGCCTTCTTCACGTGGTTCCTGGTTTCACTGCAGCTCTGAAGAGAATGTTAGCAAAGAGGTAATCGGGACAGTGCAAACAGTACTCAAAGACAGGGAGAGCAAGCTCTCTCTTGGCACTTTGGATGTGGAACATACAGCGAGATGTTTGCTGCTTTTACATTTGGCTGTTGGGAGGTTTACAGCACAAAGATATCTAGTTGATTTGAAGCAGTTCCGAGAAAGTCTAAGCATAATCCTCACTTTTCCCTCCTGGCACTTTCCCTGTAGGAGATACCGCAAGACGTTTCTGTATATTGGGCACAGCGCTCTGCAGGGTGTTAGCAGAGACTTTCCCGGGACAGTGAAACCCTATATCAGAGACACTGAGAAGAAGCCCCAACGTTCCTTCCAGGCATTTTCAGTGTGGGTGCCTTCTTCACGTGGTTCCTGGTTTCACTGCAGCTCTGAAGAGAATGTTAGCAAAGAGGTAATCGGGACAGTGCAAACAGTACTCAAAGACAGGGAGAGCAAGCTCTCTCTTGGCACTTTGGATGTGGAACATACAGCGAGATGTTTGCTGCTTTTACATTTGGCTGTTGGGAGATTTACAGCACAAAGATATCTAGTTGATTTGAAGCAGTTCCGAGAAAGTCTAAACATAATCCTCACTTTTCCCTCCTGGCACTTTCCCTGTAGGGGATACCGCAAGACGTTTCTGTTTATTGGGCACATCGCTCTGCAGGGTGTTAGCAGAGACTTTCCCGGGACAGTGAAACCCTATATCAGAGACACTGAGAAGAAGTCCCAACGTTCCTTCCAGGCACTTTCAGAGTTGGTGCCTTCTCCACGTGGTTCCTGGTTTCACTGCAGCTCTGAAGAGAATGTTAGCAAAGAGGTAATCGGGACAGTGCAAACAGTACTCAAAGACAGGGAGAGCAAGCTCTACATTACTCTCTTGGCACTTTGGATGTGGGACATACAGCGAGATGTTTGCTGCTTTTGCGTTTGGCTGTTGGGAGATTTACAGCACAAAGATATCCAGTTGATTTGAAGCAGTTCCGAGAAAGTCTAAACATAATCCTCACTTTTCCCTCCTGGCACTTTCCCTGTAGGGGATACCGCAAGACGTTTCTGTATATTGGGCACAGCGCTCTGCAGGGTGTTAGCAGAGACTTTCCCGGGACAGTGAAACCCTATATCAGAGACGCTGAGAAGAAGTCCCAAGGTTCCTTCCAGGCACTTTCAGAGTTGGTGCCTTCTCCACGTGGTTCCTGGTTTCACTGCAGCTCTGAAGAGAATGTTAGCAAAGAGGTAATCGGGACAGTGCAAACAGTACTCAAAGACAGGGAGAGCAAGCTCTCTCTTGGCACTTTGGATGTGGGACATACAGCGAGATGTTTGCTGCTTTTACATTTGGCTGTTGGGAGGTTTACAGCACAAAGATATCCAGTTGATTTGAAGCAGTTCCGAGAAAGTCTAAACATAATCCTCACTTTTCCCTCCTGGCACTTTCCCTGTAGGGGATACCGCAAGACGTTTCTGTATATTGGGCACAGCGCTCTGCAGGCTGTTAGGAGAGACTTTCCCGGGACAGTGAAACCCTATATCAGAGACACTGAGAAGAAGTCCCAACGTTCCTTCCAGGCATTTTCTGTGTGGTTGCCTTCTCCACGTGGTTCCTGGTTTCACTGCAGCTCTGAAGAGAATGTTAGCAAAGAGGTAATCGGGACAGTGCAAACAGTACTCAAAGACAGGGAGAGCAAGCTCTACATTACTCTCTTGGCACTTTGGATGTGGGACATACAGCGAGATGTTTGCTGCTTTTGCGTTTGGCTGTTGGGAGATTTACAGCACAAAGATATCCAGTTGATTTGAAGCAGTTCAGAGAAAGTCTACACATAATCCTCACTTTTCCCTCCTGGCACTTTCCCTGTAGGGGATACCGCAAGACGTTTCTGTATATTGGGCACAGCGCTCTGCAGGGTGTTAGCAGAGACTTTCCCGGGACAGTGAAACCCTATATCAGAGACACTGAGAAGAAGCCCCAACGTTCCTTCCAGGCATTTTCAGTGTGGGTGCCTTCTCCACGTGGTTCCTGGTTTCACTGCAGCTCTGAAGAGAATGTTAGCAAAGAGGTAATCGGGACAGTGCAAACAGTACTCAAAGACAGGGAGAGCAAGCTCTACATTACTCTCTTGGCACTTTGGATGTGGGACATACAGCGAGATGTTTGCTGCTTTTACATTTGGCTGTTGGGAGGTTTACAGCACAAAGATATCTAGTTGATTTGAAGCAGTTCCGAGAAAGTCTAAACATAATCCTCACTTTTCCCTCCTGGCGCTTTCCCTGTAGGGGATACCGCAAGACGTTTCTGTATATTGGGCACATCGCTCTGCAGGGTGTTAGCAGAGACTTTCCCGGGACAGTGAAACCCTATATCAGAGACACTGAGAAGAAGCCCCAACGTTCCTTCCAGGCACTTTCAGTGTGGGTGCCTTCTCCACGTGGTTCCTGGTTTCACTGCAGCTCTGAAGAGAATGTTAGCAAAGAGGTAATCGGGACAGTGCAAACAGTACTCAAAGACAGGGAGAGCAAGCTCTACATTACTCTCTTGGCACTTTGGATGTGGGACATACAGCGAGATGTTTGCTGCTTTTACATTTGGCTGTTGGGAGGTTTACAGCACAAAGATATCTAGTTGATTTGAAGCAGTTCCGAGAAAGTCTAAACATAATCCTCACTTTTCCCTCCTGGCACTTTCCCTGTAGGGGATACCGCAAGACGTTTCTGTATATTGGGCACATCGCTCTGCAGGGTGTTAGCAGAGACTTTCCCGGGACAGTGAAACCCTATATCAGAGACACTGAGAAGAAGCCCCAACGTTCCTTCCAGGCACTTTCAGTGTGGGTGCCTTCTCCACGTGGTTCCTGGTTTCACTGCAGCTCTGAAGAGAATGTTAGCAAAGAGGTAATCGGGACAGTGCAAACAGTACTCAAAGACAGGGAGAGCAAGCTCTACATTACTCTCTTGGCACTTTGGATGTGGGACATACAGCGAGATGTTTGCTGCTTTTGCGTTTGGCTGTTGGGAGATTTACAGCACAAAGATATCCAGTTGATTTGAAGCAGTTCCGAGAAAGTCTAAACATAATCCTCACTTTTCCCTCCTGGCACTTTCCCTGTAGGGGATACCGCAAGACGTTTCTGTATATTGGGCACAGCGCTCTGCAGGGTGTTAGCAGAGACTTTCCCGGGACAGTGAAACCCTATATCAGAGACACTGAGAAGAAGCCCCAACGTTCCTTCCAGGCACTTTCAGTGTGGGTGCCTTCTCCACGTGGTTCCTGGTTTCACTGCAGCTCTGAAGAGAATGTTAGCAAAGAGGTAATCGGGACAGTGCAAACAGTACTCAAAGACAGGGAGAGCAAGCTCTCTCTTGGCACTTTGGATGTGGGACATACAGCGAGATGTTTGCTGCTTTTACGTTTGGCTGTTGGGAGATTTACAGCAGAAAGATATCTAGTTGATTTGAAGCAGTTCAGAGAAAGTCTAAACATAATCCTCACTTTTCCCTCCTGGCACTTTCCCTGTAGGGGATACCGCAAGACGTTTCTGTATATTGGGCACAGCGCTCTGCAGGGTGTTAGCAGAGACTTTCCCGGGACAGTGAAACCCTATATCAGAGACACTGAGAAGAAGCCCCAACGTTCCTTCCAGGCATTTTCAGTGTGGGTGCCTTCTTCACGTGGTTCCTGGTTTCACTGCAGCTCTGAAGAGAATGTTAGCAAAGAGGTAATCGGGACAGTGCAAACAGTACTCAAAGACAGGGAGAGCAAGCTCTCTCTTGGCACTTTGGATGTGGAACATACAGCGAGATGTTTGCTGCTTTTACATTTGGCTGTTGGGAGGTTTACAGCACAAAGATATCTAGTTGATTTGAAGCAGTTCCGAGAAAGTCTAAGCATAATCCTCACTTTTCCCTCCTGGCACTTTCCCTGTAGGAGATACCGCAAGACGTTTCTGTATATTGGGCACAGCGCTCTGCAGGGTGTTAGCAGAGACTTTCCCGGGACAGTGAAACCCTATATCAGAGACACTGAGAAGAAGCCCCAACGTTCCTTCCAGGCATTTTCAGTGTGGGTGCCTTCTTCACGTGGTTCCTGGTTTCACTGCAGCTCTGAAGAGAATGTTAGCAAAGAGGTAATCGGGACAGTGCAAACAGTACTCAAAGACAGGGAGAGCAAGCTCTCTCTTGGCACTTTGGATGTGGAACATACAGCGAGATGTTTGCTGCTTTTACATTTGGCTGTTGGGAGATTTACAGCACAAAGATATCTAGTTGATTTGAAGCAGTTCCGAGAAAGTCTAAACATAATCCTCACTTTTCCCTCCTGGCACTTTCCCTGTAGGGGATACCGCAAGACGTTTCTGTTTATTGGGCACATCGCTCTGCAGGGTGTTAGCAGAGACTTTCCCGGGACAGTGAAACCCTATATCAGAGACACTGAGAAGAAGTCCCAACGTTCCTTCCAGGCACTTTCAGAGTTGGTGCCTTCTCCACGTGGTTCCTGGTTTCACTGCAGCTCTGAAGAGAATGTTAGCAAAGAGGTAATCGGGACAGTGCAAACAGTACTCAAAGACAGGGAGAGCAAGCTCTCTCTTGGCACTTTGGATGTGGGACATACGGCGAGATGTTTGCTGCTTTTACATTTGGCTGTTGGGAGATTTACAGCACAAAGATATCTAGTTGATTTGAAGCAGTTCCGAGAAAGTCTAAACATAATCCTCACTTTTCCCTCCTGGCACTTTCCCTGTAGGGGATACCGCAAGACGTTTCTGTATATTGGGCACATCGCTCTGCAGGGTGTTAGCAGAGACTTTCCCGGGACAGTGAAACCCTATATCAGAGACACTGAGAAGAAGCCCCAACGTTCCTTCCAGGCACTTTCAGTGTGGGTGCCTTCTCCACGTGGTTCCTGGTTTCACTGCAGCTCTGAAGAGAATGTTAGCAAAGAGGTAATCGGGACAGTGCAAACAGTACTCAAAGACAGGGAGAGCAAGCTCTCTCTTGGCACTTTGGATGTGGGACATACAGCGAGATGTTTGCTGCTTTTACTTTTGGCTGTTGGGAGATTTACAGCAGAAAGATATCTAGTTGATTTGAAGCAGTTCAGAGAAAGTCTAAACATAATCCTCACTTTTCCCTCCTGGCACTTTCCCTGTAGGGGATACCGCAAGACGTTTCTGTATATTGGGCACAGCGCTCTGCAGGGTGTTAGCAGAGACTTTCCCGGGACAGTGAAACCCTATATCAGAGACACTGAGAAGAAGCCCCAACGTTCCTTCCAGGCATTTTCAGTGTGGGTGCCTTCTTCACGTGGTTCCTGGTTTCACTGCAGCTCTGAAGAGAATGTTAGCAAAGAGGTAATCGGGACAGTGCAAACAGTACTCAAAGACAGGGAGAGCAAGCTCTCTCTTGGCACTTTGGATGTGGAACATACAGCGAGATGTTTGCTGCTTTTACATTTGGCTGTTGGGAGGTTTACAGCACAAAGATATCTAGTTGATTTGAAGCAGTTCCGAGAAAGTCTAAGCATAATCCTCACTTTTCCCTCCTGGCACTTTCCCTGTAGGAGATACCGCAAGACGTTTCTGTATATTGGGCACAGCGCTCTGCAGGGTGTTAGCAGAGACTTTCCCGGGACAGTGAAACCCTATATCAGAGACACTGAGAAGAAGCCCCAACGTTCCTTCCAGGCATTTTCAGTGTGGGTGCCTTCTTCACGTGGTTCCTGGTTTCACTGCAGCTCTGAAGAGAATGTTAGCAAAGAGGTAATCGGGACAGTGCAAACAGTACTCAAAGACAGGGAGAGCAAGCTCTCTCTTGGCACTTTGGATGTGGAACATACAGCGAGATGTTTGCTGCTTTTACATTTGGCTGTTGGGAGATTTACAGCACAAAGATATCTAGTTGATTTGAAGCAGTTCCGAGAAAGTCTAAACATAATCCTCACTTTTCCCTCCTGGCACTTTCCCTGTAGGGGATACCGCAAGACGTTTCTGTTTATTGGGCACATCGCTCTGCAGGGTGTTAGCAGAGACTTTCCCGGGACAGTGAAACCCTATATCAGAGACACTGAGAAGAAGTCCCAACGTTCCTTCCAGGCACTTTCAGAGTTGGTGCCTTCTCCACGTGGTTCCTGGTTTCACTGCAGCTCTGAAGAGAATGTTAGCAAAGAGGTAATCGGGACAGTGCAAACAGTACTCAAAGACAGGGAGAGCAAGCTCTCTCTTGGCACTTTGGATGTGGGACATACGGCGAGATGTTTGCTGCTTTTACATTTGGCTGTTGGGAGATTTACAGCACAAAGATATCTAGTTGATTTGAAGCAGTTCCGAGAAAGTCTAAACATAATCCTCACTTTTCCCTCCTGGCACTTTCCCTGTAGGGGATACCGCAAGACGTTTCTGTATATTGGGCACATCGCTCTGCAGGGTGTTAGCAGAGACTTTCCCGGGACAGTGAAACCCTATATCAGAGACACTGAGAGGAAGTCCCAACGTTCATTCCAGGCACTTTCAGAGTTGGTGCCTTCTCCACGTGGTTCCTGGTTTCACTGCAGCTCTGAAGAGAATGTTAGCAAAGAGGTAATCGGGACAGTGCAAACAGTACTCAAAGACAGGGAGAGCAAGCTCTCTCTTGGCACTTTGGATGTGGGACATACAGCGAGATGTTTGCTGCTTTTGCGTTTGGCTGTTGGGAGATTTACAGCACAAAGATATCCAGTTGATTTGAAGCAGTTCCGAGAAAGTCTAAACATAATCCTCACTTTTCCCTCCTGGCACTTTCCCTGTAGGGGATACCGCAAGACGTTTCTGTATATTGGGCACAGCGCTCTGCAGGGTGTTAGCAGAGACTTTCCCGGGACAGTGAAACCCTATATCAGAGACGCTGAGAAGAAGTCCCAAGGTTCCTTCCAGGCACTTTCAGAGTTGGTGCCTTCTCCACGTGGTTCCTGGTTTCACTGCAGCTCTGAAGAGAATGTTAGCAAAGAGGTAATCGGGACAGTGCAAACAGTACTCAAAGACAGGGAGAGCAAGCTCTCTCTTGGCACTTTGGATGTGGGACATACAGCGAGATGTTTGCTGCTTTTGCGTTTGGCAGTTGGGAGATTTACAGCACAAAGATATCTAGTTGATTTGAAGCAGTTCCGAGAAAGTCTAAGCATAATCCTCACTTTTCCCTCCTGGCACTTTCCCTGTAGGGGATACCGCAAGACGTTTCTGTATATTGGGCACAGCGCTCTGCAGGGTGTTAGCAGAGACTTTCCCGGGACAGTGAAACCCTATATCAGAGACACTGAGAAGAAGCCCCAACGTTCCTTCCAGGCACTTTCAGTGTGGGTGCCTTCTCCACGTGGTTCCTGGTTTCACTGCAGCTCTGAAGAGAATGTTAGCAAAGAGGTAATCGGGACAGTGCAAACAGTACTCAAAGACAGGGAGAGCAAGCTCTCTCTTGGCACTTTGGATGTGGGACATACAGCGAGATGTTTGCTGCTTTTACATTTGGCTGTTGGGAGGTTTACAGCACAAAGATATCCAGTTGATTTGAAGCAGTTCAGAGAAAGTCTAAACATAATCCTCACTTTTCCCTCCTGGCACTTTCCCTGTAGGGGATACCGCAAGACGTTTCTGTATATTGGGCACAGCGCTCTGCAGGCTGTTAGGAGAGACTTTCCCGGGACAGTGAAACCCTATATCAGAGACACTGAGAAGAAGTCCCAACGTTCCTTCCAGGCATTTTCAGTGTGGTTGCCTTCTCCACGTGGTTCCTGGTTTCACTGCAGCTCTGAAGAGAATGTTAGCAAAGAGGTAATCGGGACAGTGCAAACAGTACTCAAAGACAGGGAGAGCAAGCTCTACATTACTCTCTTGGCACTTTGGATGTGGGACATACAGCGAGATGTTTGCTGCTTTTGCGTTTGGCTGTTGGGAGATTTACAGCACAAAGATATCCAGTTGATTTGAAGCAGTTCAGAGAAAGTCTACACATAATCCTCACTTTTCCCTCCTGGCACTTTCCCTGTAGGGGATACCGCAAGACGTTTCTGTATATTGGGCACAGCGCTCTGCAGGGTGTTAGCAGAGACTTTCCCGGGACAGTGAAACCCTATATCAGAGACACTGAGAAGAAGCCCCAACGTTCCTTCCAGGCATTTTCAGTGTGGGTGCCTTCTCCACGTGGTTCCTGGTTTCACTGCAGCTCTGAAGAGAATGTTAGCAAAGAGGTAATCGGGACAGTGCAAACAGTACTCAAAGACAGGGAGAGCAAGCTCTACATTACTCTCTTGGCACTTTGGATGTGGGACATACAGCGAGATGTTTGCTGCTTTTACATTTGGCTGTTGGGAGGTTTACAGCACAAAGATATCTAGTTGATTTGAAGCAGTTCCGAGAAAGTCTAAACATAATCCTCACTTTTCCCTCCTGGCGCTTTCCCTGTAGGGGATACCGCAAGACGTTTCTGTATATTGGGCACATCGCTCTGCAGGGTGTTAGCAGAGACTTTCCCGGGACAGTGAAACCCTATATCAGAGACACTGAGAAGAAGCCCCAACGTTCCTTCCAGGCACTTTCAGTGTGGGTGCCTTCTCCACGTGGTTCCTGGTTTCACTGCAGCTCTGAAGAGAATGTTAGCAAAGAGGTAATCGGGACAGTGCAAACAGTTCTCAAAGACAGGGAGAGCAAGCTCTACATTACTCTCTTGGCACTTTGGATGTGGGACATACAGCGAGATGTTTGCTGCTTTTGCGTTTGGCTGTTGGGAGATTTACAGCACAAAGATATCCAGTTGATTTGAAGCAGTTCAGAGAAAGTCTAAACATAATCCTCACTTTTCCCTCCTGGCACTTTCCCTGTAGGGGATACCGCAAGACGTTTCTGTATATTGGGCACAGCGCTCTGCAGGGTGTTAGCAGAGACTTTCCCGGGACAGTGAAACCCTATATCAGAGACACTGAGAAGAAGCCCCAACGTTCATTCCAGGCACTTTCAGAGTTGGTGCCTTCTCCATGTGGTTCCTCGTTTCACTGCAGCTCTGAAGAGAATGTTAGCAAAGAGGTAATCGGGACAGTGCAAACAGTACTCAAAGACAGGGAGAGCAAGCTCTCTCTTGGCACTTTGGATGTGGGACATACAGCGAGATGTTTGCTGCTTTTACGTTTGGCTGTTGGGAGATTTACAGCAGAAAGATATCTAGTTGATTTGAAGCAGTTCAGAGAAAGTCTAAACATAATCCTCACTTTTCCCTCCTGGCACTTTCCCTGTAGGGGATACCGCAAGACGTTTCTGTATATTGGGCACAGCGCTCTGCAGGGTGTTAGCAGAGACTTTCCCGGGACAGTGAAACCCTATATCAGAGACACTGAGAAGAAGCCCCAACGTTCCTTCCAGGCATTTTCAGTGTGGGTGCCTTCTTCACGTGGTTCCTGGTTTCACTGCAGCTCTGAAGAGAATGTTAGCAAAGAGGTAATCGGGACAGTGCAAACAGTACTCAAAGACAGGGAGAGCAAGCTCTCTCTTGGCACTTTGGATGTGGGACATACAGCGAGATGTTTGCTGCTTTTACATTTGGCTGTTGGGAGATTTACAGCACAAAGATATCTAGTTGATTTGAAGCAGTTCCGAGAAAGTCTAAACATAATCCTCACTTTTCCCTCCTGGCACTTTCCCTGTAGGGGATACCGCAAGACGTTTCTGTATATTGGGAACAGCGCTCTGCAGGGTGTTAGCAGAGACTTTCCCGGGACAGTGAAACCCTATATCAGAGACACTGAGAAGAAGTCCCAACGTTCCTTCCAGGCACTTTCAGAGTTGGTGCCTTCTCCACGTGGTTCCTGGTTTCACTGCAGCTCTGAAGAGAATGTTAGCAAAGAGGTAATCGGGACAGTGCAAACAGTACTCAAAGACAGGGAGAGCAAGCTCTCTCTTGGCACTTTGGATGTGGGACATACGGCGAGATGTTTGCTGCTTTTACATTTGGCTGTTGGGAGATTTACAGCACAAAGATATCTAGTTGATTTGAAGCAGTTCCGAGAAAGTCTAAACATAATCCTCACTTTTCCCTCCTGGCACTTTCCCTGTAGGGTATACCGCAAGACGTTTCTGTATATTGGGCACATCGCTCTGCAGGGTGTTAGCAGAGACTTTCCCGGGACAGTGAAACCCTATATCAGAGACACTGAGAGGAAGTCCCAACGTTCATTCCAGGCACTTTCAGAGTTGGTGCCTTCTCCACGTGGTTCCTGGTTTCACTGCAGCTCTGAAGAGAATGTTAGCAAAGAGGTAATCGGGACAGTGCAAACAGTACTCAAAGACAGGGAGAGCAAGCTCTCTCTTGGCACTTTGGATGTGGGACATACAGCGAGATGTTTGCTGCTTTTGCGTTTGGCTGTTGGGAGATTTACAGCACAAAGATATCCAGTTGATTTGAAGCAGTTCCGAGAAAGTCTAAACATAATCCTCACTTTTCCCTCCTGGCACTTTCCCTGTAGGGGATACCGCAAGACGTTTCTGTATATTGGGAACAGCGCTCTGCAGGGTGTTAGCAGAGACTTTCCCGGGACAGTGAAACCCTATATCAGAGACACTGAGAAGAAGCCCCAACGTTCCTTCCAGGCACTTTCAGTGTGGGTGCCTTCTCCACGTGGTTCCTGGTTTCACTGCAGCTCTGAAGAGAATGTTAGCAAAGAGGTAATCGGGACAGTGCAAACAGTACTCAAAGACAGGGAGAGCAAGCTCTCTCTTGGCACTTTGGATGTGGAACATACAGCGAGATGTTTGCTGCTTTTACATTTGGCTGTTGGGAGATTTACAGCACAAAGATATCTAGTTGATTTGAAGCAGTTCCGAGAAAGTCTAAACATAATCCTCACTTTTCCCTCCTGGCACTTTCCCTGTAGGGGATACCGCAAGACGTTTCTGTATATTGGGCACATCGCTCTGCAGGGTGTTAGCAGAGACTTTCCCGGGACAGTGAAACCCTATATCAGAGACACTGAGAAGAAGTCCCAACGTTCATTCCAGGCACTTTCAGAGTTGGTGCCTTCTCCACGTGGTTCCTGGTTTCACTGCAGCTCTGAAGAGAATGTTAGCAAAGAGGTAATCGGGACAGTGCAAACAGTACTCAAAGACAGGGAGAGCAAGCTCTCTCTTGGCACTTTGGATGTGGGACATACAGCGAGATGTTTGCTGCTTTTACATTTGGCTGTTGGGAGATTTACAGCACAAAGATATCTAGTTGATTTGAAGCAGTTCCGAGAAAGTCTAAACATAATCCTCACTTTTCCCTCCTGGCACTTTCCCTGTAGGGGATACCGCAAGACGTTTCTGTATATTGGGCACATCGCTCTGCAGGGTGTTAGCAGAGACTTTCCCGGGACAGTGAAACCCTATATCAGAGACACTGAGAAGAAGTCCCAACGTTCATTCCAGGCACTTTCAGAGTTGGTGCCTTCTCCACGTGGTTCCTGGTTTCACTGCAGCTCTGAAGAGAATGTTAGCAAAGAGGTAATCGGGACAGTGCAAACAGTACTCAAAGACAGGGAGAGCAAGCTCTCTCTTGGCACTTTGGATGTGGAACATACAGCGAGATGTTTGCTGCTTTTACATTTGGCTGTTGGGAGATTTACAGCACAAAGATATCCAGTTGATTTGAAGCAATTCCGAGAAAGTCTAAACATAATCCTCACTTTTCCCTCCTGGCACTTTCCCTGTAGGGGATACCGCAAGACGTTTCTGTATATTGGGCACAGCGCTCTGCAGGGTGTTAGCAGAGACTTTCCCGGGACAGTGAAACCCTATATCAGAGACACTGAGAAGAAGCCCCAACGTTCCTTCCAGGCACTTTCAGTGTGGGTGCCTTCTCCACGTAGTTCCTGGTTTCACTGCAGCTCTGAAGAGAATGTTAGCAAAGAGGTAATCGGGACAGTGCAAACAGTACTCAAAGACAAGGAGAGCAAGCTCTCTCTTGGCACTTTGGATGTGGAACATACAGCGAGATGTTTGCTGCTTTTACATTTGGCTGTTGGGAGATTTACAGCACAAAGATATCTAGTTGATTTGAAGCAGTTCCGAGAAAGTCTAAACATAATCCTCACTTTTCCCTCCTGGCACTTTCCCTGTAGGGGATACCGCAAGACGTTTCTGTATATTGGGCACAGCGCTCTGCAGGGTGTTAGCAGAGACTTTCCCGGGACAGTGAAACCCTATATCAGAGACACTGAGAAGAAGCCCCAACGTTCCTTCCAGGCACTTTCAGTGTGGGTGCCTTCTCCACGTGGTTCCTGGTTTCACTGCAGCTCTGAAGAGAATGTTAGCAAAGAGGTAATCGGGAGAGTGCAAACAGTACTCAAAGACAGGGAGAGCAAGCTCTCTCTTGGCACTTTGGATGTGGGACATACAGCGAGATGTTTGCTGCTTTTGCGTTTGGCTGTTGCGAGATTTACAGCACAAAGATATCCAGTTGATTTGAAGCAGTTCCGAGAAAGTCTAAACATAATCCTCACTTTTCCCTCCTGGCACTTTCCCTGTAGGGGATACCGCAAGACGTTTCTGTATATTGGGCACAGCGCTCTGCAGGGTGTTAGCAGAGACTTTCCCGGGACAGTGAAACCCTATATCAGAGACACTGAGAAGAAGCCCCAACGTTCCTTCCAGGCATTTTCAGTGTGGGTGCCTTCTCCACGTGGTTCCTGGTTTACTGCAGCTCTGAAGAGAATGTTAGCAAAGAGGTAATCGGGACAGTGCAAACAGTACTCAAAGACAGGGAGAGCAAGCTCTACATTACTCTCTTGGCACTTTGGATGTGGGACATACAGCGAGATGTTTGCTGCTTTTGCGTTTGGCTGTTGGGAGATTTACAGCACAAAGATATCCAGTTGATTTGAAGCAGTTCCGAGAAAGTCTAAGCATAATCCTCACTTTTCCCTCCTGGCACTTTCCCTGTAGGAGATACCGCAAGACGTTTCTGTATATTGGGCACAGCGCTCTGCAGGGTGTTAGCAGAGACTTTCCCGGGACAGTGAAACCCTATATCAGAGACACTGAGAAGAAGCCCCAACGTTCCTTCCAGGCATTTTCAGTGTGGGTGCCTTCTTCACGTGGTTCCTGGTTTCACTGCAGCTCTGAAGAGAATGTTAGCAAAGAGGTAATCGGGACAGTGCAAACAGTACTCAAAGACAGGGAGAGCAAGCTCTCTCTTGGCACTTTGGATGTGGAACATACAGCGAGATGTTTGCTGCTTTTACATTTGGCTGTTGGGAGATTTACAGCACAAAGATATCTAGTTGATTTGAAGCAGTTCCGAGAAAGTCTAAACATAATCCTCACTTTTCCCTCCTGGCACTTTCCCTGTAGGGGATACCGCAAGACGTTTCTGTATATTGGGCACATCGCTCTGCAGGGTGTTAGCAGAGACTTTCCCGGGACAGTGAAACCCTATATCAGAGACACTGAGAAGAAGTCCCAACGTTCATTCCAGGCACTTTCAGTGTGGGTGCCTTCTCCACGTGGTTCCTGGTTTCACTGCAGCTCTGAAGAGAATGTTAGCAAAGAGGTAATCGGGACAGTGCAAACAGTACTCAAAGACAGGGAGAGCAAGCTCTCTCTTGGCACTTTGGATGTGGGACATACAGCGAGATGTTTGCTGCTTTTACATTTGGCTGTTGGGAGATTTACAGCAGAAAGATATCTAGTTGATTTGAAGCAGTTCCGAGAAAGTCTAAGCATAATCCTCACTTTTCCCTCCTGGCACTTTCCCTGTAGGGGATACCGCAAGACGTTTCTGTATATTGGGCACAGCGCTCTGCAGGGTGTTAGCAGAGACTTTCCCGGGACAGTGAAACCCTATATCAGAGACACTGAGAAGAAGCCCCAACGTTCCTTCCAGGCACTTTCAGTGTGGGTGCCTTCTCCACGTGGTTCCTGGTTTCACTGCAGCTCTGAAGAGAATGTTAGCAAAGAGGTAATCGGGACAGTGCAAACAGTACTCAAAGACAGGGAGAGCAAGCTCTCTCTTGGCACTTTGGATGTGGAACATACAGCGAGATGTTTGCTGCTTTTACATTTGGCTGTTGGGAGATTTACAGCACAAAGATATCTAGTTGATTTGAAGCAGTTCCGAGAAAGTCTAAACATAATCCTCACTTTTCCCTCCTGGCACTTTCCCTGTAGGGGATACCGCAAGACGTTTCTGTATATTGGGCACATCGCTCTGCAGGGTGTTAGCAGAGACTTTCCCGGGACAGTGAAACCCTATATCAGAGACACTGAGAAGAAGCCCCAACATTCCTTCCAGGCACTTTCAGTGTGGGTGCCTTCTCCACGTGGTTCCTGGTTTCACTGCAGCTCTGAAGAGAATGTTAGCAAAGAGGTAATCGGGACAGTGCAAACAGTACTCAAAGACAGGGAGAGCAAGCTCTCTCTTGGCACTTTGGATGTGGGACATACAGCGAGATGTTTGCTGCTTTTGCGTTTGGCTGTTGGGAGATTTACAGCACAAAGATATCCAGTTGATTTGAAGCAGTTCCGAGAAAGTCTAAACATAATCCTCACTTTTCCCTCCTGGCACTTTCCCTGTAGGGGATACCGCAAGACGTTTCTGTATATTGGGCACAGCGCTCTGCAGGGTGTTAGCAGAGACTTTCCCGGGACAGTGAAACCCTATATCAGAGACGCTGAGAAGAAGTCCCAAGGTTCCTTCCAGGCACTTTCAGAGTTGGTGCCTTCTCCACGTGGTTCCTGGTTTCACTGCAGCTCTGAAGAGAATGTTAGCAAAGAGGTAATCGGGACAGTGCAAACAGTACTCAAAGACAGGGAGAGCAAGCTCTCTCTTGGCACTTTGGATGTGGGACATACAGCGAGATGTTTGCTGCTTTTGCGTTTGGCAGTTGGGAGATTTACAGCACAAAGATATCTAGTTGATTTGAAGCAGTTCCGAGAAAGTCTAAGCATAATCCTCACTTTTCCCTCCTGGCACTTTCCCTGTAGGGGATACCGCAAGACGTTTCTGTATATTGGGCACAGCGCTCTGCAGGGTGTTAGCAGAGACTTTCCCGGGACAGTGAAACCCTATATCAGAGACACTGAGAAGAAGCCCCAACGTTCCTTCCAGGCACTTTCAGTGTGGGTGCCTTCTCCACGTGGTTCCTGGTTTCACTGCAGCTCTGAAGAGAATGTTAGCAAAGAGGTAATCGGGACAGTGCAAACAGTACTCAAAGACAGGGAGAGCAAGCTCTCTCTTGGCACTTTGGATGTGGGACATACAGCGAGATGTTTGCTGCTTTTGCGTTTGGCTGTTGGGAGATTTACAGCACAAAGATATCCAGTTGATTTGAAGCAGTTCCGAGAAAGTCTAAACATAATCCTCACTTTTCCCTCCTGGCACTTTCCCTGTAGGGGATACCGCAAGACGTTTCTGTATATTGGGCACAGCGCTCTGCAGGGTGTTAGCAGAGACTTTCCCGGGACAGTGAAACCCTATATCAGAGACGCTGAGAAGAAGTCCCAAGGTTCCTTCCAGGCACTTTCAGAGTTGGTGCCTTCTCCACGTGGTTCCTGGTTTCACTGCAGCTCTGAAGAGAATGTTAGCAAAGAGGTAATCGGGACAGTGCAAACAGTACTCAAAGACAGGGAGAGCAAGCTCTCTCTTGGCACTTTGGATGTGGGACATACAGCGAGATGTTTGCTGCTTTTGCGTTTGGCTGTTGGGAGATTTACAGCACAAAGATATCCAGTTGATTTGAAGCAGTTCCGAGAAAGTCTAAGCATAATCCTCACTTTTCCCTCCTGGCACTTTCCATGTGGGAGATATAGCAGGATGTATATTGGTTTTAGGAACTGTCCCCGGACAGTGTGGGCAGAAAAGTTCCTGGCTCCTTGAATGCCGTTTCTGGAGACAGTGCGAACAACGTGGGAGATATGTCAAGATGTGTGTTGGTTTTGAGGACGGCTTTCTGGAGAGTCTTAGCAAAGAGGTCACAGGGATAATCAGAGCAATTCTCAGAGACACTGAGAACAAGGTCGACAATTCCTCCTGGCACTTTCCCTGTAGGAGATACTGCAAGACGTTTCTGTATATTGGGCACAGCACTCTGCAGGGTGTTAGCAGAGACTTTCCCGGGACAGTGAAACCCTATGTCAGAGACACTGAGAAGAAGCCCCAATGTTCCCTCCAGGCACTTTCAGTGTGGGTGCCTTCTCCACGTGGTTCCTGGTTTCACTGCAGCTCTGAAGAGAATGTTAGCAAAGAGGTAATCGGGACAGTGCAAACAGTACTCAAAGACAGGAAGAGCAAGCTCTACATTACTCTCTTGGCACTTTGGATGTGGGACATACAGCGAGATGTTTGCTGCTTTTGCGTTTGGCTGTTGGGAGATTTACAGCACAAAGATATCCAGTTGATTTGAAGCAGTTCCGAGAAAGTCTAAGCATAATCCTCACTTTTCCCTCCTGGCACTTTCCCTGTAGGAGATACCGCAAGACGTTTCTGTATATTGGGCACAGCGCTCTGCAGGGTGTTAGCAGAGACTTTCCCGGGACAGTGAAACCCTATATCAGAGACACTGAGAAGAAGCCCCAACGTTCCTTCCAGGCATTTTCAGTGTGGGTGCCTTCTTCACGTGGTTCCTGGTTTCACTGCAGCTCTGAAGAGAATGTTAGCAAAGAGGTAATCGGGACAGTGCAAACAGTACTCAAAGACAGGGAGAGCAAGCTCTCTCTTGGCACTTTGGATGTGGGACATACAGCGAGATGTTTGCTGCTTTTGCGTTTGGCTGTTGGGAGATTTACAGCACAAAGATATCCAGTTGATTTGAAGCAGTTCCGAGAAAGTCTAAGCATAATCCTCACTTTTCCCTCCTGGCATTTTCCCTGTAGGAGATACCGCAAGACGTTTCTGTATATTGGGCACAGCGCTCTGCAGGGTGTTAGCAGAGACTTTCCCGGGACAGTGAAACCCTATATCAGAGACACTGAGAAGAAGCCCCAACGTTCCTTCCAGGCATTTTCAGTGTGGGTGCCTTCTCCACGTGGTTCCTGGTTTCACTGCAGCTCTGAAGAGAATGTTAGCAAAGAGGTAATCGGGACAGTGCAAACAGTACTCAAAGACAGGGAGAGCAAGCTCTACATTACTCTCTTGGCACTTTGGATGTGGGACATACAGCGAGATGTTTGCTGCTTTTGCGTTTGGCTGTTGGGAGATTTACAGCACAAAGATATCCAGTTGATTTGAAGCACTTCCGAGAAAGTCTAAACATAATCCTCACTTTTCCCTCCTGGCACTTTCCCTGTAGGGGATACCGCAAGACGTTTCTGTATATTGGGCACAGCGCTCTGCAGGGTGTTAGGAGAGACTTTCCCGGGACAGTGAAACCCTATATCAGAGACACTGAGAAGAAGCCCCAACGTTCCTTCCAGGCATTTTCAGTGTGGGTGCCTTCTCCACGTGGTTCCTCTTTTCACTGCAGCTCTGAAGAGAATGTTAGCAAAGAGGTAATCGGGACAGTGCAAACAGTACTCAAAGACAGGGAGAGCAAGCTCTCTCTTGGCACTTTGGATGTGGGACATACAGCGAGATGTTTGCTGCTTTTGCGTTTGGCTGTTGGGAGATTTACAGCACAAAGATATCCAGTTGATTTGAAGCAGTTCCGAGAAAGTCTAAGCATAATCCTCACTTTTCCCTCCTGGCATTTTCCCTGTAGGAGATACCGCAAGACGTTTCTGTATATTGGGCACAGCGCTCTGCAGGGTGTTAGCAGAGACTTTCCCGGGACAGTGAAACCCTATATCAGAGACACTGAGAAGAAGCCCCAACGTTCCTTCCAGGCATTTTCAGTGTGGGTGCCTTCTCCACGTGGTTCCTGGTTTCACTGCAGCTCTGAAGAGAATGTTAGCAAAGAGGTAATCGGGACAGTGCAAACAGTACTCAAAGACAGGGAGAGCAAGCTCTACATTACTCTCTTGGCACTTTGGATGTGGGACATACAGCGAGATGTTTGCTGCTTTTGCGTTTGGCTGTTGGGAGATTTACAGCACAAAGATATCCAGTTGATTTGAAGCACTTCCGAGAAAGTCTAAACATAATCCTCACTTTTCCCTCCTGGCACTTTCCCTGTAGGGGATACCGCAAGACGTTTCTGTATATTGGGCACAGCGCTCTGCAGGGTGTTAGGAGAGACTTTCCCGGGACAGTGAAACCCTATATCAGAGACACTGAGAAGAAGCCCCAACGTTCCTTCCAGGCATTTTCAGTGTGGGTGCCTTCTCCACGTGGTTCCTCTTTTCACTGCAGCTCTGAAGAGAATGTTAGCAAAGAGGTAATCGGGACAGTGCAAACAGTACTCAAAGACAGGGAGAGCAAGCTCTCTCTTGGCACTTTGGATGTGGGACATACAGCGAGATGTTTGCTGCTTTTGCGTTTGGCTGTTGGGAGATTTACAGCACAAAGATATCCAGTTGATTTGAAGCAGTTCCGAGAAAGTCTAAACATAATCCTCACTTTTCCCTCCTGGCACTTTCCCTGTAGGGGATACCGCAACACGTTTCTGTATATTGGGCACAGCGCTCTGCAGGGTGTTAGCAGAGACTTTCCCGGGACAGTGAAACCCTATATCAGAGACACTGAGAAGAAGCCCCAACGTTCCTTCCAGGCATTTTCAGTGTGGGTGCCTTCTCCACGTGGTTCCTCTTTTCACTGCAGCTCTGAAGAGAATGTTAGCAAAGAGGTAATCGGGACAGTGCAAACAGTACTCAAAGACAGGGAGAGCAAGCTCTCTCTTGGCACTTTGGATGTGGGACATACAGCGAGATGTTTGCTGCTTTTGCGTTTGGCTGTTGGGAGATTTACAGCACAAAGATATCCAGTTGATTTGAAGCAGTTCCGAGAAAGTCTAAACATAATCCTCACTTTTCCCTCCTGGCACTTTCCCTGTAGGGGATACCGCAAGACGTTTCTGTATATTGGGCACAGCGCTCTGCAGGGTGTTAGCAGAGACTTTCCCGGGACAGTGAAACCCTATATCAGAGACACTGAGAAGAAGCCCCAACGTTCCTTCCAGGCACTTTCAGTGTGGGTGCCTTCTCCACGTGGTTCCTGGTTTCACTGCAGCTCTGAAGAGAATGTTAGCAAAGAGGTAATTGGGACAGTGCAAACAGTACTCAAAGACAGGGAGAGCAAGCTCTCTCTTGGCACTTTGGATGTGGAACATACAGCGAGATGTTTGCTGCTTTTACATTTGGCTGTTGGGAGATTTACAGCACAAAGATATCTAGTTGATTTGAAGCAGTTCCGAGAAAGTCTAAACATAATCCTCACTTTTCCCTCCTGGCACTTTCCCTGTAGGGGATACCGCAAGACGTTTCTGTATATTGGGCACAGCGCTCTGCAGGCTGTTAGGAGAGACTTTCCCGGGACAGTGAAACCCTATATCAGAGACACTGAGAAGAAGTCCCAACGTTCCTTCCAGGCACTTTCAGAGTTGGTGCCTTCTCCACGTGGTTCCTGGTTTCACTGCAGCTCTGAAGAGAATGTTAGCAAAGAGGTAATCGGGACAGTGCAAACAGTACTCAAAGACAGGGAGAGCAAGCTCTACATTACTCTCTTGGCACTTTGGATGTGGGACATACAGCGAGATGTTTGCTGCTTTTGCGTTTGGCTGTTGGGAGATTTACAGCACAAAGATATCCAGTTGATTTGAAGCAGTTCCGAGAAAGTCTAAGCATAATCCTCACTTTTCCCTCCTGGCACTTTCCCTGTAGGAGATACCGCAAGACGTTTCTGTATATTGGGCACAGCGCTCTGCAGGGTGTTAGCAGAGACTTTCCCGGGACAGTGAAACCCTATATCAGAGACACTGAGAAGAAGCCCCAACGTTCCTTCCAGGCATTTTCAGTGTGGGTGCCTTCTTCACGTGGTTCCTGGTTTCACTGCAGCTCTGAAGAGAATGTTAGCAAAGAGGTAATCGGGACAGTGCAAACAGTACTCAAAGACAGGGAGAGCAAGCTCTCTCTTGGCACTTTGGATGTGGGACATACAGCGAGATGTTTGCTGCTTTTACATTTGGCTGTTGGGAGATTTACAGCACAAAGATATTTACTTGATTTGAAGCAGTTCAGAGAAAGTCTAAACATAATCCTCACTTTTCCCTCCTGGCACTTTCCCTGTAGGGGATACCGCAAGACGTTTCTGTATATTGGGCACAGCGCTCTGCAGGCTGTTAGGAGAGACTTTCCCGGGACAGTGAAACCCTATATCAGAGACACTGAGAAGAAGTCCCAACGTTCCTTCCAGGCACTTTCAGAGTTGGTGCCTTCTCCACGTGGTTCCTGGTTTCACTGCAGCTCTGAAGAGAATGTTAGCAAAGAGGTAATCGGGACAGTGCAAACAGTACTCAAAGACAGGGAGAGCAAGCTCTCTCTTGGCACTTTGGATGTGGGACATACAGCGAGATGTTTGCTGCTTTTGCGTTTGGCTGTTGCGAGATTTACAGCACAAAGATATCCAGTTGATTTGAAGCAGTTCCGAGAAAGTCTAAGCATAATCCTCACTTTTCCCTCCTGGCACTTTCCCTGTAGGGGATACCGCAAGACGTTTCTGTATATTGGGCACAGCGCTCTGCAGGGTGTTAGCAGAGACTTTCCCGGGACAGTGAAACCCTATATCAGAGACACTGAGAAGAAGCCCCAACGTTCCTTCCAGGCATTTTCAGTGTGGGTGCCTTCTCCACGTGGTTCCTCTTTTCACTGCAGCTCTGAAGAGAATGTTAGCAAAGAGGTAATCGGGACAGTGCAAACAGTACTCAAAGACAGGGAGAGCAAGCTCTCTCTTGGCACTTTGGATGTGGGACATACAGCGAGATGTTTGCTGCTTTTACATTTGGCTGTTGGGAGATTTACAGCACAAAGATATCCAGTTGATTTGAAGCAGTTCCGAGAAAGTCTAAACATAATCCTCACTTTTCCCTCCTGGCACTTTCCCTGTAGGGGATACCGCAAGACGTTTCTGTATATTGGGCACAGCGCTCTGCAGGGTGTTAGCAGAGACTTTCCCGGGACAGTGAAACCCTATATCAGAGACACTGAGAAGAAGTCCCAACGTTCCTTCCAGGCACTTTCAGAGTTGGTGCCTTCTCCACGTGGTTCCTGGTTTCACTGCAGCTCTGAAGAGAATGTTAGCAAAGAGGTAATCGGGACAGTGCAAACAGTACTCAAAGACAGGGAGAGCAAGCTCTACATTACTATCTTGGCACTTTGGATGTGGGACATACAGCGAGATGTTTGCTGCTTTTGCGTTTGGCTGTTGGGAGATTTACAGCACAAAGATATCCAGTTGATTTGAAGCAGTTCCGAGAAAGTCTAAGCATAATCCTCACTTTTCCCTCCTGGCACTTTCCCTGTAGGAGATACCGCAAGACGTTTCTGTATATTGGGCACAGCGCTCTGCAGGGTGTTAGCAGAGACTTTCCCGGGACAGTGAAACCCTATATCAGAGACACTGAGAAGAAGCCCCAACGTTCCTTCCAGGCATTTTCAGTGTGGGTGCCTTCTTCACGTGGTTCCTGGTTTCACTGCAGCTCTGAAGAGAATGTTAGCAAAGAGGTAATCGGGACAGTGCAAACAGTACTCAAAGACAGGGAGAGCAAGCTCTCTCTTGGCACTTTGGATGTGGGACATACAGCGAGATGTTTGCTGCTTTTACATTTGGCTGTTGCGAGATTTACAGCACAAAGATATTTAGTTGATTTGAAGCAGTTCCGAGAAAGTCTAAACATAATCCTCACTTTTCCCTCCTGGCACTTTCCCTGTAGGGGATACCGCAAGACGTTTCTGTATATTGGGCACAGCGCTCTGCAGGCTGTTAGGAGAGACTTTCCCGGGACAGTGAAACCCTATATCAGAGACACTGAGAAGAAGTCCCAACGTTCCTTCCAGGCACTTTCAGAGTTGGTGCCTTCTCCACGTGGTTCCTGGTTTCACTGCAGCTCTGAAGAGAATGTTAGCAAAGAGGTAATCGGGACAGTGCAAACAGTACTCAAAGACAGGGAGAGCAAGCTCTCTCTTGGCACTTTGGATGTGGGACATACAGCGAGATGTTTGCTGCTTTTGCGTTTGGCTGTTGCGAGATTTACAGCACAAAGATATCCAGTTGATTTGAAGCAGTTCAGAGAAAGTCTAAACATAATCCTCACTTTTCCCTCCTGGCACTTTCCCTGTAGGGGATACCGCAAGACGTTTCTGTATATTGGGCACAGCGCTCTGCAGGGTGTTAGCAGAGACTTTCCCGGGACAGTGAAACCCTATATCAGAGACACTGAGAAGAAGCCCCAACGTTCCTTCCAGGCACTTTCAGTGTGGGTGCCTTCTCCACGTGGTTCCTGGTTTCACTGCAGCTCTGAAGAGAATGTTAGCAAAGAGGTAATCGGGACAGTGCAAACAGTACTCAAAGACAGGGAGAGCAAGCTCTCTCTTGGCACTTTGGATGTGGGACATACAGCGAGATGTTTGCTGCTTTTGCGTTTGGCTGTTGGGAGATTTACAGCACAAAGATATCCAGTTGATTTGAAGCAGTTCCGAGAAAGTCTAAGCATAATCCTCACTTTTCCCTCCTGGCACTTTCCCTGTAGGGGATACCGCAAGACGTTTCTGTATATTGGGCACAGCGCTCTGCAGGGTGTTAGCAGAGACTTTCCCGGGACAGTGAAACCCTATATCAGAGACACTGAGAAGAAGCCCCAACGTTCCTTCCAGGCATTTTCAGTGTGGGTGCCTTCTCCACGTGGTTCCTCTTTTCACTGCAGCTCTGAAGAGAATGTTAGCAAAGAGGTAATCGGGACAGTGCAAACAGTACTCAAAGACAGGGAGAGCAAGCTCTCTCTTGGCACTTTGGATGTGGGACATACAGCGAGATGTTTGCTGCTTTTACATTTGGCTGTTGGGAGATTTACAGCACAAAGATATCCAGTTGATTTGAAGCAGTTCCGAGAAAGTCTAAACATAATCCTCACTTTTCCCTCCTGGCACTTTCCCTGTAGGGGATACCGCAAGACGTTTCTGTATATTGGGCACAGCGCTCTGCAGGGTGTTAGCAGAGACTTTCCCGGGACAGTGAAACCCTATATCAGAGACACTGAGAAGAAGTCCCAACGTTCCTTCCAGGCACTTTCAGAGTTGGTGCCTTCTCCACGTGGTTCCTGGTTTCACTGCAGCTCTGAAGAGAATGTTAGCAAAGAGGTAATCGGGACAGTGCAAACAGTACTCAAAGACAGGGAGAGCAAGCTCTACATTACTATCTTGGCACTTTGGATGTGGGACATACAGCGAGATGTTTGCTGCTTTTGCGTTTGGCTGTTGGGAGATTTACAGCACAAAGATATCCAGTTGATTTGAAGCAGTTCCGAGAAAGTCTAAGCATAATCCTCACTTTTCCCTCCTGGCACTTTCCCTGTAGGAGATACCGCAAGACGTTTCTGTATATTGGGCACAGCGCTCTGCAGGGTGTTAGCAGAGACTTTCCCGGGACAGTGAAACCCTATATCAGAGACACTGAGAAGAAGCCCCAACGTTCCTTCCAGGCATTTTCAGTGTGGGTGCCTTCTTCACGTGGTTCCTGGTTTCACTGCAGCTCTGAAGAGAATGTTAGCAAAGAGGTAATCGGGACAGTGCAAACAGTACTCAAAGACAGGGAGAGCAAGCTCTCTCTTGGCACTTTGGATGTGGGACATACAGCGAGATGTTTGCTGCTTTTACATTTGGCTGTTGCGAGATTTACAGCACAAAGATATTTAGTTGATTTGAAGCAGTTCAGAGAAAGTCTAAACATAATCCTCACTTTTCCCTCCTGGCACTTTCCCTGTAGGGGATACCGCAAGACGTTTCTGTATATTGGGCACAGCGCTCTGCAGGCTGTTAGGAGAGACTTTCCCGGGACAGTGAAACCCTATATCAGAGACACTGAGAAGAAGTCCCAACGTTCCTTCCAGGCACTTTCAGAGTTGGTGCCTTCTCCACGTGGTTCCTGGTTTCACTGCAGCTCTGAAGAGAATGTTAGCAAAGAGGTAATCGGGACAGTGCAAACAGTACTCAAAGACAGGGAGAGCAAGCTCTCTCTTGGCACTTTGGATGTGGGACATACAGCGAGATGTTTGCTGCTTTTGCGTTTGGCTGTTGCGAGATTTACAGCACAAAGATATCCAGTTGATTTGAAGCAGTTCCGAGAAAGTCTAAACATAATCCTCACTTTTCCCTCCTGGCACTTTCCCTGTAGGGGATACCGCAAGACGTTTCTGTATATTGGGCACAGCGCTCTGCAGGGTGTTAGCAGAGACTTTCCCGGGACAGTGAAACCCTATATCAGAGACACTGAGAAGAAGCCCCAACGTTCCTTCCAGGCACTTTCAGTGTGGGTGCCTTCTCCACGTGGTTCCTGGTTTCACTGCAGCTCTGAAGAGAATGTTAGCAAAGAGGTAATTGGGACAGTGCAAACAGTACTCAAAGACAGGGAGAGCAAGCTCTCTCTTGGCACTTTGGATGTGGGACATACAGCGAGATGTTTGCTGCTTTTGCGTTTGGCTGTTGGGAGATTTACAGCACAAAGATATCCAGTTGATTTGAAGCAGTTCCGAGAAAGTCTAAGCATAATCCTCACTTTTCCCTCCTGGCACTTTCCCTGTAGGGGATACCGCAACACGTTTCTGTATATTGGGCACAGCGCTCTGCAGGGTGTTAGCAGAGACTTTCCCGGGACAGTGAAACCCTATATCAGAGACACTGAGAAGAAGCCCCAACGTTCCTTCCAGGCATTTTCAGTGTGGGTGCCTTCTCCACGTGGTTCCTGGTTTCACTGCAGCTCTGAAGAGAATGTTAGCAAAGAGGTAATCGGGACAGTGCAAACAGTACTCAAAGACAGGGAGAGCAAGCTCTCTCTTGGCACTTTGGATATGGGACATACAGCGAGATGTTTGCTGCTTTTACATTTGGCTGTTGGGAGGTTTACAGCACAAAGATATCCAGTTGATTTGAAGCAGTTCCGAGAAAGTCTAAACATAATCCTCACTTTTCCCTCCTGGCACTTTTCCTGTAGGGGATACCGCAAGACGTTTCTGTATATTGGGCACAGCGCTCTGCAGGGTGTTAGCAGAGACTTTCCCGGGACAGTTAAACCCTATATCAGAGACACTGAGAAGAAGTCCCAACGTTCATTCCAGGCACTTTCAGAGTTGGTGCCTTCTCCACGTGGTTCCTGGTTTCACTGCAGCTCTGAAGAGAATGTTAGCAAAGAGGTAATCGGGACAGTGCAAACAGTACTCAAAGACAGGGAGAGCAAGTTCTACATTACTCTCTTGGCACTTTGGATGTGGGACATACAGCGAGATGTTTGCTGCTTTTGCGTTTGGCTGTTGGGAGATTTACAGCACAAAGATATCCAGTTGATTTGAAGCAGTTCAGAGAAAGTCTAAACATAATCCTCACTTTTCCCTCCTGGCACTTTCCCTGTAGGGGATACCGCAAGACGTTTCTGTATATTGGGCACAGCGCTCTGCAGGGTGTTAGCAGAGACTTTCCCGGGACAGTGAAACCCTATATCAGAGACACTGAGAAGAAGTCCCAACGTTCCTTCCAGGCACTTTCAGAGTTGGTGCCTTCTCCACGTGGTTCCTGGTTTCACTGCAGCTCTGAAGAGAATGTTAGCAAAGAGGTAATCGGGACAGTGCAAACAGTACTCAAAGACAGGGAGAGCAAGCTCTCTCTTGGCACTTTGGATGTGGGACATACAGCGAGATGTTTGCTGCTTTTGCGTTTGGCTGTTGCGAGATTTACAGCACAAAGATATCCAGTTGATTTGAAGCAGTTCCGAGAAAGTCTAAACATAATCCTCACTTTTCCCTCCTGGCACTTTCCCTGTAGGGGATACCGCAAGACGTTTCTGTATATTGGGCACAGCGCTCTGCAGGCTGTTAGCAGAGACTTTCCCGGGACAGTGAAACCCTATATCAGAGACACTGAGAAGAAGCCCCAACGTTCCTTCCAGGCACTTTCAGTGTGGGTGCCTTCTCCACGTGGTTCCTGGTTTCACTGCAGCTCTGAAGAGAATGTTAGCAAAGAGGTAATCGGGACAGTGCAAACAGTACTCAAAGACAGGGAGAGCAAGCTCTCTCTTGGCACTTTGGATGTGGAACATACAGCGAGATGTTTGCTGCTTTTACATTTGGCTGTTGGGAGATTTACAGCACAAAGATATCTAGTTGATTTGAAGCAGTTCCGAGAAAGTCTAAACATAATCCTCACTTTTCCCTCCTGGCACTTTCCCTGTAGGGGATACCGCAAGACGTTTCTGTATATTGGGCACAGCGCTCTGCAGGCTGTTAGGAGAGACTTTCCCGGGACAGTGAAACCCTATATCAGAGACACTGAGAAGAAGTCCCAACGTTCCTTCCAGGCACTTTCAGAGTTGGTGCCTTCTCCACGTGGTTCCTGGTTTCACTGCAGCTCTGAAGAGAATGTTAGCAAAGAGGTAATCGGGACAGTGCAAACAGTACTCAAAGACAGGGAGAGCAAGCTCTACATTACTCTCTTGGCACTTTGGATGTGGGACATACAGCGAGATGTTTGCTGCTTTTGCGTTTGGCAGTTGGGAGATTTACAGCACAAAGATATCTAGTTGATTTGAAGCAGTTCCGAGAAAGTCTAAGCATAATCCTCACTTTTCCCTCCTGGCACTTTCCCTGCAGGGGATACCGCAAGACGTTTCTGTATATTGGGCACAGCGCTCTGCAGGGTGTTAGCAGAGACTTTCCCGGGACAGTGAAACCCTATGTCAGAGACACTGAAAAGAAGCCCCAACGTTCCTTCCAGGCACTTTCAGTGTGGGTGCCTTCTCCACGTGGTTCCTGGTTTCACTGCAGCTCTGAAGAGAATGTTAGCAAAGAGGTAATCGGGACAGTGCAAACAGTACTCAAAGACAGGGAGAGCAAGCTCTCTCTTGGCACTTTGGATGTGGGACATACAGCGAGATGTTTGCTGCTTTTGCGTTTGGCTGTTGCGAGATTTACAGCACAAAGATATCCAGTTGATTTGAAGCAGTTCAGAGAAAGTCTAAACATAATCCTCACTTTTCCCTCCTGGCACTTTCCCTGTAGGGGATACCGCAAGACGTTTCTGTATATTGGGCACAGCGCTCTGCAGGGTGTTAGCAGAGACTTTCCCGGGACAGTGAAACCCTATATCAGAGACACTGAGAAGAAGCCCCAACGTTCCTTCCAGGCACTTTCAGTGTGGGTGCCTTCTCCACGTGGTTCCTGGTTTCACTGCAGCTCTGAAGAGAATGTTAGCAAAGAGGTAATCGGGACAGTGCAAACAGTACTCAAAGACAGGGAGAGCAAGCTCTCTCTTGGCACTTTGGATGTGGAACATACAGCGAGATGTTTGCTGCTTTTACATTTGGCTGTTGGGAGATTTACAGCACAAAGATATTTAGTTGATTTGAAGCAGTTCAGAGAAAGTCTAAACATAATCCTCACTTTTCCCTCCTGGCACTTTCCCTGTAGGGGATACCGCAAGACGTTTCTGTATATTGGGCACAGCGCTCTGCAGGGTGTTAGCAGAGACTTTCCCGGGACAGTGAAACCCTATATCAGAGACACTGAGAAGAAGCCCCAACGTTCCTTCCAGGCACTTTCAGTGTGGGTGCCTTCTCCACGTGGTTCCTGGTTTCACTGCAGCTCTGAAGAGAATGTTAGCAAAGAGGTAATCGGGACAGTGCAAACAGTACTCAAAGACAGGGAGAGCAAGCTCTCTCTTGGCACTTTGGATGTGGAACATACAGCGAGATGTTTGCTGCTTTTACATTTGGCTGTTGGGAGATTTACAGCACAAAGATATCTAGTTGATTTGAAGCAGTTCCGAGAAAGTCTAAACATAATCCTCACTTTTCCCTCCTGGCACTTTCCCTGTAGGGGATACCGCAAGACGTTTCTGTATATTGGGCACAGCGCTCTGCAGGCTGTTAGGAGAGACTTTCCCGGGACAGTGAAACCCTATATCAGAGACACTGAGAAGAAGTCCCAACGTTCCTTCCAGGCACTTTCAGAGTTGGTGCCTTCTCCACGTGGTTCCTGGTTTCACTGCAGCTCTGAAGAGAATGTTAGCAAAGAGGTAATCGGGACAGTGCAAACAGTACTCAAAGACAGGGAGAGCAAGCTCTACATTACTCTCTTGGCACTTTGGATGTGGGACATACAGCGAGATGTTTGCTGCTTTTGCGTTTGGCAGTTGGGAGATTTACAGCACAAAGATATCTAGTTGATTTGAAGCAGTTCCGAGAAAGTCTAAGCATAATCCTCACTTTTCCCTCCTGGCACTTTCCCTGTAGGGGATACCGCAAGACGTTTCTGTATATTGGGCACAGCGCTCTGCAGGGTGTTAGCAGAGACTTTCCCGGGACAGTGAAACCCTATATCAGAGACACTGAGAAGAAGCCCCAACGTTCCTTCCAGGCACTTTCAGTGTGGGTGCCTTCTCCACGTGGTTCCTGGTTTCACTGCAGCTCTGAAGAGAATGTTAGCAAAGAGGTAATCGGGACAGTGCAAACAGTACTCAAAGACAGGGAGAGCAAGCTCTCTCTTGGCACTTTGGATGTGGGACATACAGCGAGATGTTTGCTGCTTTTGCGTTTGGCTGTTGCGAGATTTACAGCACAAAGATATCCAGTTGATTTGAAGCAGTTCCGAGAAAGTCTAAACATAATCCTCACTTTTCCCTCCTGGCACTTTCCCTGTAGGGGATACCGCAAGACGTTTCTGTATATTGGGCACAGCGCTCTGCAGGGTGTTAGCAGAGACTTTCCCGGGACAGTGAAACCCTATATCAGAGACACTGAGAAGAAGCCCCAACGTTCCTTCCAGGCACTTTCAGTGTGGGTGCCTTCTCCACGTGGTTCCTGGTTTCACTGCAGCTCTGAAGAGAATGTTAGCAAAGAGGTAATCGGGACAGTGCAAACAGTACTCAAAGACAGGGAGAGCAAGCTCTCTCTTGGCACTTTGGATGTGGAACATACAGCGAGATGTTTGCTGCTTTTACATTTGGCTGTTGGGAGATTTACAGCACAAAGATATTTAGTTGATTTGAAGCAGTTCAGAGAAAGTCTAAACATAATCCTCACTTTTCCCTCCTGGCACTTTCCCTGTAGGGGATACCGCAAGACGTTTCTGTATATTGGGCACAGCGCTCTGCAGGCTGTTAGGAGAGACTTTCCCGGGACAGTGAAACCCTATATCAGAGACACTGAGAAGAAGTCCCAACGTTCCTTCCAGGCACTTTCAGAGTTGGTGCCTTCTCCACGTGGTTCCTGGTTTCACTGCAGCTCTGAAGAGAATGTTAGCAAAGAGGTAATCGGGACAGTGCAAACAGTACTCAAAGACAGGGAGAGCAAGCTCTCTCTTGGCACTTTGGATGTGGGACATACAGCGAGATGTTTGCTGCTTTTGCGTTTGGCTGTTGCGAGATTTACAGCACAAAGATATCCACTTGATTTGAAGCAGTTCAGAGAAAGTCTAAACATAATCCTCACTTTTCCCTCCTGGCACTTTCCCTGTAGGGGATACCGCAAGACGTTTCTGTATATTGGGCACAGCGCTCTGCAGGGTGTTAGCAGAGACTTTCCCGGGACAGTGAAACCCTATATCAGAGACACTGAGAAGAAGCCCCAACGTTCCTTCCAGGCACTTTCAGTGTGGGTGCCTTCTCCACGTGGTTCCTGGTTTCACTGCAGCTCTGAAGAGAATGTTAGCAAAGAGGTAATCGGGACAGTGCAAACAGTACTCAAAGACAGGGAGAGCAAGCTCTCTCTTGGCACTTTGGATGTGGAACATACAGCGAGATGTTTGCTGCTTTTACATTTGGCTGTTGGGAGATTTACAGCACAAAGATATCTAGTTGATTTGAAGCAGTTCCGAGAAAGTCTAAACATAATCCTCACTTTTCCCTCCTGGCACTTTCCCTGTAGGGGATACCGCAAGACGTTTCTGTATATTGGGCACAGCGCTCTGCAGGCTGTTAGGAGAGACTTTCCCGGGACAGTGAAACCCTATATCAGAGACACTGAGAAGAAGTCCCAACGTTCCTTCCAGGCACTTTCAGAGTTGGTGCCTTCTCCACGTGGTTCCTGGTTTCACTGCAGCTCTGAAGAGAATGTTAGCAAAGAGGTAATCGGGACAGTGCAAACAGTACTCAAAGACAGGGAGAGCAAGCTCTACATTACTCTCTTGGCACTTTGGATGTGGGACATACAGCGAGATGTTTGCTGCTTTTGCGTTTGGCAGTTGGGAGATTTACAGCACAAAGATATCTAGTTGATTTGAAGCAGTTCCGAGAAAGTCTAAGCATAATCCTCACTTTTCCCTCCTGGCACTTTCCCTGCAGGGGATACCGCAAGACGTTTCTGTATATTGGGCACAGCGCTCTGCAGGCTGTTAGGAGAGACTTTCCCGGGACAGTGAAACCCTATGTCAGAGACACTGAAAAGAAGCCCCAACGTTCCTTCCAGGCACTTTCAGTGTGGGTGCCTTCTCCACGTGGTTCCTGGTTTCACTGCAGCTCTGAAGAGAATGTTAGCAAAGAGGTAATCGGGACAGTGCAAACAGTACTCAAAGACAGGGAGAGCAAGCTCTACATTACTCTCTTGGCACTTTGGATGTGGGACATACAGCGAGATGTTTGCTGCTTTTGCGTTTGGCTGTTGGGAGATTTACAGCACAAAGATATCCAGTTGATTTGAAGCAGTTCCGAGAAAGTCTAAGCATAATCCTCACTTTTCCCTCCTGGCTCTTTCCATGTGGGAGATATAGCAGGATGTATATTGGTTTTAGGAACTGTCCCCGGACAGTGTGGGCAGAAAAGTTCCTGGCTCCTTGAATGCCGTTTCTGGAGACAGTGCGATCAGTGTGGGAGATATGTCAAGATGTGTGTTGGTTTTGAGGACGGCTTTCTGGAGAGTCTTAGCAAAGAGGTCACAGGGATAATCAGAGCAATTCTCAGAGACACTGAGAACAAGGTCGACAATTCCTCCTGGCACTTTCCCTGTAGGAGATGCTGCAAGACGTTTCTGTATATTGGGCACAGCGCTCTGCAGGGTGTTAGCAGAGACTTTCCCGGGACAGTGAAACCCTATATCAGAGACACTGAGAAGAAGCCCCAACGTTCCTTCCAGGCATTTTCAGTGTGGGTGCCTTCTCCACGTGGTTCCTGGTTTCACTGCAGCTCTGAAGAGAATGTTAGCAAAGAGGTAATCGGGACAGTGCAAACAGTACTCAAAGACAGGGAGAGCAAGCTCTCTCTTGGCACTTTGGATGTGGGACATACAGCGAGATGTTTGCTGCTTTTACATTTGGCTGTTGGGAGATTTACAGCACAAAGATATCCAGTTGATTTGAAGCAGTTCAGAGAAAGTCTAAACATAATCCTCACTTTTCCCTCCTGGCACTTTCCCTGTAGGGGATACCGCAAGACGTTTCTGTATATTGGGCACAGCGCTCTGCAGGGTGTTAGCAGAGACTTTCCCGGGACAGTGAAACCCTATATCAGAGACACTGAGAAGAAGTCCCAACGTTCCTTCCAGGCACTTTCAGTGTGGGTGCCTTCTCCACGTGGTTCCTGGTTTCACTGCAGCTTGAAGAGAATGTTAGCAAAGAGGTAATCGGGACAGTGCAAACAGTACTCAAAGACAGGGAGAGCAAGCTCTACATTACTCTCTTGGCACTTTGGATGTGGGACATACAGCGAGATGTTTGCTGCTTTTGCGTTTGGCTGTTGGGAGATTTACAGCACAAAGGTATCCAGTTGATTTGAAGCACTTCCGAGAAAGTCTAAACATAATCCTCACTTTTCCCTCCTGGCACTTTCCCTGTAGGGGATACCGCAACACGTTTCTGTATATTGGGCACAGCGCTCTGCAGGGTGTTAGCAGAGACTTTCCCGGGACAGTGAAACCCTATATCAGAGACACTGAGAAGAAGTCCCAACGTTCCTTCCAGGCATTTTCAGTGTGGGTGCCTTCTCCACGTGGTTCCTCTTTTCACTGCAGCTCTGAAGAGAATGTTAGCAAAGAGGTAATCGGGACAGTGCAAACAGTACTCAAAGACAGGGAGAGCAAGCTCTCTCTTGGCACTTTGGATGTGGGACATACAGCGAGATGTTTGCTGCTTTTGCGTTTGGCTGTTGCGAGATTTACAGCACAAAGATATCCAGTTGATTTGAAGCAGTTCAGAGAAAGTCTAAACATAATCCTCACTTTTCCCTCCTGGCACTTTCCCTGTAGGGGATACCGCAAGACGTTTCTGTATATTGGGCACAGCGCTCTGCAGGCTGTTAGGAGAGACTTTCCCGGGACAGTGAAACCCTATATCAGAGACACTGAGAAGAAGTCCCAACGTTCCTTCCAGGCACTTTCAGTGTGGGTGCCTTCTCCACGTGGTTCCTGGTTTCACTGCAGCTTGAAGAGAATGTTAGCAAAGAAGTAATCGGGACAGTGCAAACAGTACTCAAAGACAGGGAGAGCAAGCTCTACATTACTCTCTTGGCACTTTGGATGTGGGACATACAGCGAGATGTTTGCTGCTTTTGCGTTTGGCTGTTGGGAGATTTACAGCACAAAGGTATCCAGTTGATTTGAAGCACTTCCGAGAAAGTCTAAACATAATCCTCACTTTTCCCTCCTGGCACTTTCCCTGTAGGGGATACCGCAACACGTTTCTGTATATTGGGCACAGCGCTCTGCAGGGTGTTAGCAGAGACTTTCCCGGGACAGTGAAACCCTATATCAGAGACACTGAGAAGAAGTCCCAACGTTCCTTCCAGGCATTTTCAGTGTGGGTGCCTTCTCCACGTGGTTCCTCTTTTCACTGCAGCTCTGAAGAGAATGTTAGCAAAGAGGTAATCGGGACAGTGCAAACAGTACTCAAAGACAGGGAGAGCAAGCTCTCTCTTGGCACTTTGGATGTGGGACATACAGCGAGATGTTTGCTGCTTTTGCGTTTGGCTGTTGGGAGTTTTACAGCACAAAGATATCCAGTTGATTTGAAGCACTTCCGAGAAAGTCTAAACATAATCCTCACTTTTCCCTCCTGGCACTTTCCCTGTAGGGGATACCGCAACACGTTTCTGTATATTGGGCACAGCGCTCTGCAGGGTGTTAGCAGAGACTTTCCCGGGACAGTGAAACCCTATATCAGAGACACTGAGAAGAAGCCCCAACGTTCCTTCCAGGCATTTTCAGTGTGGGTGCCTTCTCCACGTGGTTCCTCTTTTCACTGCAGCTCTGAAGAGAATGTTAGCAAAGAGGTAATCGGGACAGTGCAAACAGTACTCAAAGACAGGGAGAGCAAGCTCTCTCTTGGCACTTTGGATGTGGGACATACAGCGAGATGTTTGCTGCTTTTGCGTTTGGCTGTTGGGAGATTTACAGCACAAAGATATCCAGTTGATTTGAAGCAGTTCCGAGAAAGTCTAAACATAATCCTCACTTTTCCCTCCTGGCACTTTCCCTGTAGGGGATACCGCAAGACGTTTCTGTATATTGGGCACAGCGCTCTGCAGGGTGTTAGCAGAGACTTTCCCGGGACAGTGAAACCCTATATCAGAGACACTGAGAAGAAGCCCCAACGTTCCTTCCAGGCACTTTCAGTGTGGGTGCCTTCTCCACGTGGTTCCTGGTTTCACTGCAGCTCTGAAGAGAATGTTAGCAAAGAGGTAATTGGGACAGTGCAAACAGTACTCAAAGACAGGGAGAGCAAGCTCTCTCTTGGCACTTTGGATGTGGAACATACAGCGAGATGTTTGCTGCTTTTACATTTGGCTGTTGGGAGATTTACAGCACAAAGATATCTAGTTGATTTGAAGCAGTTCCGAGAAAGTCTAAACATAATCCTCACTTTTCCCTCCTGGCACTTTCCCTGTAGGGGATACCGCAAGACGTTTCTGTATATTGGGCACAGCGCTCTGCAGGCTGTTAGGAGAGACTTTCCCGGGACAGTGAAACCCTATATCAGAGACACTGAGAAGAAGTCCCAACGTTCCTTCCAGGCACTTTCAGAGTTGGTGCCTTCTCCACGTGGTTCCTGGTTTCACTGCAGCTCTGAAGAGAATGTTAGCAAAGAGGTAATCGGGACAGTGCAAACAGTACTCAAAGACAGGGAGAGCAAGCTCTACATTACTCTCTTGGCACTTTGGATGTGGGACATACAGCGAGATGTTTGCTGCTTTTGCGTTTGGCTGTTGGGAGATTTACAGCACAAAGATATCCAGTTGATTTGAAGCAGTTCCGAGAAAGTCTAAGCATAATCCTCACTTTTCCCTCCTGGCACTTTCCCTGTAGGAGATACCGCAAGACGTTTCTGTATATTGGGCACAGCGCTCTGCAGGCTGTTAGGAGAGACTTTCCCGGGACAGTGAAACCCTATATCAGAGACACTGAGAAGAAGTCCCAACGTTCCTTCCAGGCACTTTCAGAGTTGGTGCCTTCTCCACGTGGTTCCTCTTTTCACTGCAGCTCTGAAGAGAATGTTAGCAAAGAGGTAATCGGGACAGTGCAAACAGTACTCAAAGACAGGGAGAGCAAGCTCTCTCTTGGCACTTTGGATGTGGGACATACAGCGAGATGTTTGCTGCTTTTACATTTGGCTGTTGGGAGATTTACAGCACAAAGATATCCAGTTGATTTGAAGCAGTTCCGAGAAAGTCTAAACATAATCCTCACTTTTCCCTCCTGGCACTTTCCCTGTAGGGGATACCGCAAGACGTTTCTGTATATTGGGCACAGCGCTCTGCAGGGTGTTAGCAGAGACTTTCCCGGGACAGTGAAACCCTATATCAGAGACACTGAGAAGAAGTCCCAACGTTCCTTCCAGGCACTTTCAGAGTTGGTGCCTTCTCCACGTGGTTCCTGGTTTCACTGCAGCTCTGAAGAGAATGTTAGCAAAGAGGTAATCGGGACAGTGCAAACAGTACTCAAAGACAGGGAGAGCAAGCTCTACATTACTAACTTGGCACTTTGGATGTGGGACATACAGCGAGATGTTTGCTGCTTTTGCGTTTGGCTGTTGGGAGATTTACAGCACAAAGATATCCAGTTGATTTGAAGCAGTTCCGAGAAAGTCTAAGCATAATCCTCACTTTTCCCTCCTGGCACTTTCCCTGTAGGAGATACCGCAAGACGTTTCTGTATATTGGGCACAGCGCTCTGCAGGGTGTTAGCAGAGACTTTCCCGGGACAGTGAAACCCTATATCAGAGACACTGAGAAGAAGCCCCAACGTTCCTTCCAGGCATTTTCAGTGTGGGTGCCTTCTCCACGTGGTTCCTGGTTTCACTGCAGCTCTGAAGAGAATGTTAGCAAAGAGGTAATCGGGACAGTGCAAACAGTACTCAAAGACAGGGAGAGCAAGCTCTCTCTTGGCACTTTGGATGTGGGACATACAGCGAGATGTTTGCTGCTTTTACATTTGGCTGTTGGGAGATTTACAGCACAAAGATATTTAGTTGATTTGAAGCAGTTCAGAGAAAGTCTAAACATAATCCTCACTTTTCCCTCCTGGCACTTTCCCTGTAGGGGATACCGCAAGACGTTTCTGTATATTGGGCACAGCGCTCTGCAGGCTGTTAGGAGAGACTTTCCCGGGACAGTGAAACCCTATATCAGAGACACTGAGAAGAAGTCCCAACGTTCCTTCCAGGCACTTTCAGAGTTGGTGCCTTCTCCACGTGGTTCCTGGTTTCACTGCAGCTCTGAAGAGAATGTTAGCAAAGAGGTAATCGGGACAGTGCAAACAGTACTCAAAGACAGGGAGAGCAAGCTCTCTCTTGGCACTTTGGATGTGGGACATACAGCGAGATGTTTGCTGCTTTTGCGTTTGGCTGTTGGGAGATTTACAGCACAAAGATATCCAGTTGATTTGAAGCAGTTCCGAGAAAGTCTAAACATAATCCTCACTTTTCCCTCCTGGCACTTTCCCTGTAGGGGATACCGCAAGACGTTTCTGTATATTGGGCACAGCGCTCTGCAGGCTGTTAGGAGAGACTTTCCCGGGACAGTGAAACCCTATATCAGAGACACTGAGAAGAAGTCCCAAGGTTCCTTCCAGGCACTTTCAGAGTTGGTGCCTTCTCCACGTGGTTCCTGGTTTCACTGCAGCTCTGAAGAGAATGTTAGCAAAGAGGTAATCGGGACAGTGCAAACAGTACTCAAAGACAGGGAGAGCAAGCTCTACATTACTCTCTTGGCACTTTGGATGTGGGACATACAGCGAGATGTTTGCTGCTTTTGCGTTTGGCTGTTGGGAGATTTACAGCACAAAGATATCCAGTTGATTTGAAGCAGTTCCGAGAAAGTCTAAGCATAATCCTCACTTTTCCCTCCTGGCACTTTCCCTGTAGGAGATACCGCAAGACGTTTCTGTATATTGGGCACAGCGCTCTGCAGGCTGTTAGGAGAGACTTTCCCGGGACAGTGAAACCCTATATCAGAGACACTGAGAAGAAGTCCCAACGTTCCTTCCAGGCACTTTCAGAGTTGGTGCCTTCTCCACGTGGTTCCTGGTTTCACTGCAGCTCTGAAGAGAATGTTAGCAAAGAGGTAATTGGGACAGTGCAAATAGTACTCAAAGACAGGGAGAGCAAGCTCTCTCTTGGCACTTTGGATGTGGAACATACAGCGAGATGTTTGCTGCTTTTACATTTGGCTGTTGGGAGATTTACAGCACAAAGATATCTAGTTGATTTGAAGCAGTTCCGAGAAAGTCTAAACATAATCCTCACTTTTCCCTCCTGGCACTTTCCCTGTAGGGGATACCGCAAGACGTTTCTGTATATTGGGCACAGCGCTCTGCAGGCTGTTAGGAGAGACTTTCCCGGGACAGTGAAACCCTATATCAGAGACACTGAGAAGAAGCCCCAACGTTCCTTCCAGGCATTTTCGGTGTGGGTGCCTTCTTCACGTGGTTCCTGGTTTCACTGCAGCTCTGAAGAGAATGTTAGCAAAGAGGTAATCGGGACAGTGCAAACAGTACTCAAAGACAGGGAGAGCAAGCTCTGTCTTGGCACTTTGGATGTGGGACATACAGCGAGATGTTTGCTGCTTTTGCGTTTGGCTGTTGGGAGATTTACAGCACAAAGATATCCAGTTGATTTGAAGCAGTTCCGAGAAAGTCTAAGCATAATCCTCACTTTTCCCTCCTGGCACTTTCCCTGTAGGGGATACCGCAACACGTTTCTGTATATTGGGCACAGCGCTCTGCAGGGTGTTAGCAGAGACTTTCCCGGGACAGTGAAACCCTATATCAGAGACACTGAGAAGAAGCCCCAACGTTCCTTCCAGGCATTTTCAGTGTGGGTGCCTTCTCCACGTGGTTCCTGGTTTCACTGCAGCTCTGAAGAGAATGTTAGCAAAGAGGTAATCGGGACAGTGCAAACAGTACTCAAAGACAGGGAGAGCAAGCTCTCTCTTGGCACTTTGGATGTGGGACATACAGCGAGATGTTTGCTGCTTTTACATTTGGCTGTTGGGAGGTTTACAGCACAAAGATATCCAGTTGATTTGAAGCAGTTCCGAGAAAGTCTAAGCATAATCCTCACTTTTCCCTCCTGGCACTTTTCCTGTAGGGGATACCGCAAGACGTTTCTGTATATTGGGCACAGCGCTCTGCAGGCTGTTAGGAGAGACTTTCCCGGGACAGTTAAACCCTATATCAGAGACACTGAGAAGAAGTCCCAACGTTCATTCCAGGCACTTTCAGAGTTGGTGCCTTCTCCACGTGGTTCCTGGTTTCACTGCAGCTCTGAAGAGAATGTTAGCAAAGAGGTAATCGGGACAGTGCAAACAGTACTCAAAGACAGGGAGAGCAAGCTCTACATTACTCTCTTGGCACTTTGGATGTGGGAAATACAGCGAGATGTTTGCTGCTTTTGCGTTTGGCTGTTGGGAGATTTACAGCACAAAGATATCCAGTTGATTTGAAGCAGTTCAGAGAAAGTCTAAACATAATCCTCACTTTTCCCTCCTGGCACTTTCCCTGTAGGGGATACCGCAAGACGTTTCTGTATATTGGGCACAGCGCTCTGCAGGGTGTTAGCAGAGACTTTCCCGGGACAGTGAAACCCTATATCAGAGACACTGAGAAGAAGCCCCAACGTTCCTTCCAGGCATTTTCAGTGTGGGTGCCTTCTTCACGTGGTTCCTGGTTTCACTGCAGCTCTGAAGAGAATGTTAGCAAAGAGGTAATCGGGACAGTGCAAACAGTACTCAAAGACAGGGAGAGCAAGCTCTCTCTTGGCACTTTGGATGTGGGACATACAGCGAGATGTTTGCTGCTTTTGCGTTTGGCTGTTGGGAGATTTACAGCACAAAGATATCCAGTTGATTTGAAGCACTTCCGAGAAAGTATAAACATAATCCTCACTTTTCCCTCCTGGCACTTTCCCTGTAGGGGATACCGCAACACGTTTCTGTATATTGGGCACAGCGCTCTGCAGGGTGTTAGCAGAGACTTTCCCGGGACAGTGAAACCCTATATCAGAGACACTGAGAAGAAGCCCCAACGTTCCTTCCAGGCATTTTCAGTGTGGGTGCCTTCTCCACGTGGTTCCTCTTTTCACTGCAGCTCTGAAGAGAATGTTAGCAAAGAGGTAATCGGGACAGTGCAAACAGTACTCAAAGACAGGGAGAGCAAGCTCTCTCTTGGCACTTTGGATGTGGGACATACAGCGAGATGTTTGCTGCTTTTGCGTTTGGCTGTTGGGAGATTTACAGCACAAAGATATCCAGTTGATTTGAAGCAGTTCCGAGAAAGTCTAAGCATAATCCTCACTTTTCCCTCCTGGCACTTTCCCTGTAGGGGATACCGCAACACGTTTCTGTATATTGGGCACAGCGCTCTGCAGGGTGTTAGCAGAGACTTTCCCGGGACAGTGAAACCCTATATCAGAGACACTGAGAAGAAGCCCCAACGTTCCTTCCAGGCATTTTCAGTGTGGGTGCCTTCTCCACGTGGTTCCTCTTTTCACTGCAGCTCTGAAGAGAATGTTAGCAAAGAGGTAATCGGGACAGTGCAAACAGTACTCAAAGACAGGGAGAGCAAGCTCTCTCTTGGCACTTTGGATGTGGGACATACAGCGAGATGTTTGCTGCTTTTGCGTTTGGCTGTTGGGAGATTTACAGCACAAAGATATCCAGTTGATTTGAAGCAGTTCCGAGAAAGTCTAAACATAATCCTCACTTTTCCCTCCTGGCACTTTCCCTGTAGGGGATACCGCAAGACGTTTCTGTATATTGGGCACAGCGCTCTGCAGGGTGTTAGCAGAGACTTTCCCAGGACAGTGAAACCCTATATCAGAGACACTGAGAAGAAGCCCCAACGTTCCTTCCAGGCACTTTCAGTGTGGGTGCCTTCTCCACGTGGTTCCTGGTTTCACTGCAGCTCTGAAGAGAATGTTAGCAAAGAGGTAATTGGGACAGTGCAAACAGTACTCAAAGACAGGGAGAGCAAGCTCTCTCTTGGCACTTTGGATGTGGAACATACAGCGAGATGTTTGCTGCTTTTACATTTGGCTGTTGGGAGATTTACAGCACAAAGATATCTAGTTGATTTGAAGCAGTTCCGAGAAAGTCTAAACATAATCCTCACTTTTCCCTCCTGGCACTTTCCCTGTAGGGGATACCGCAAGACGTTTCTGTATATTGGGCACAGCGCTCTGCAGGCTGTTAGGAGAGACTTTCCCGGGACAGTGAAACCCTATATCAGAGACACTGAGAAGAAGTCCCAAGGTTCCTTCCAGGCACTTTCAGAGTTGGTGCCTTCTCCACGTGGTTCCTGGTTTCACTGCAGCTCTGAAGAGAATGTTAGCAAAGAGGTAATCGGGACAGTGCAAACAGTACTCAAAGACAGGGAGAGCAAGCTCTACATTACTCTCTTGGCACTTTGGATGTGGGACATACAGCGAGATGTTTGCTGCTTTTGCGTTTGGCTGTTGGGAGATTTACAGCACAAAGATATCCAGTTGATTTGAAGCAGTTCCGAGAAAGTCTAAGCATAATCCTCACTTTTCCCTCCTGGCACTTTCCCTGTAGGAGATACCGCAAGACGTTTCTGTATATTGGGCACAGCGCTCTGCAGGCTGTTAGGAGAGACTTTCCCGGGACAGTGAAACCCTATATCAGAGACACTGAGAAGAAGTCCCAACGTTCCTTCCAGGCACTTTCAGAGTTGGTGCCTTCTCCACGTGGTTCCTGGTTTCACTGCAGCTCTGAAGAGAATGTTAGCAAAGAGGTAATTGGGACAGTGCAAATAGTACTCAAAGACAGGGAGAGCAAGCTCTCTCTTGGCACTTTGGATGTGGAACATACAGCGAGATGTTTGCTGCTTTTACATTTGGCTGTTGGGAGATTTACAGCACAAAGATATCTAGTTGATTTGAAGCAGTTCCGAGAAAGTCTAAACATAATCCTCACTTTTCCCTCCTGGCACTTTCCCTGTAGGGGATACCGCAAGACGTTTCTGTATATTGGGCACAGCGCTCTGCAGGGTGTTAGCAGAGACTTTCCCGGGACAGTGAAACCCTATATCAGAGACACTGAGAAGAAGCCCCAACGTTCCTTCCAGGCATTTTCAGTGTGGGTGCCTTCTCCACGTGGTTCCTCTTTTCACTGCAGCTCTGAAGAGAATGTTAGCAAAGAGGTAATCGGGACAGTGCAAACAGTACTCAAAGACAGGGAGAGCAAGCTCTCTCTTGGCACTTTGGATGTGGGACATACAGCGAGATGTTTGCTGCTTTTGCGTTTGGCTGTTGGGAGATTTACAGCACAAAGATATCCAGTTGATTTGAAGCAGTTCCGAGAAAGTCTAAACATAATCCTCACTTTTCCCTCCTGGCACTTTCCCTGTAGGGGATACCGCAAGACGTTTCTGTATATTGGGCACAGCGCTCTGCAGGCTGTTAGGAGAGACTTTCCCGGGACAGTGAAACCCTATATCAGAGACACTGAGAAGAAGTCCCAAGGTTCCTTCCAGGCACTTTCAGAGTTGGTGCCTTCTCCACGTGGTTCCTGGTTTCACTGCAGCTCTGAAGAGAATGTTAGCAAAGAGGTAATCGGGACAGTGCAAACAGTACTCAAAGACAGGGAGAGCAAGCTCTACATTACTCTCTTGGCACTTTGGATGTGGGACATACAGCGAGATGTTTGCTGCTTTTGCGTTTGGCTGTTGGGAGATTTACAGCACAAAGATATCCAGTTGATTTGAAGCAGTTCCGAGAAAGTCTAAGCATAATCCTCACTTTTCCCTCCTGGCACTTTCCCTGTAGGAGATACCGCAAGACGTTTCTGTATATTGGGCACAGCGCTCTGCAGGCTGTTAGGAGAGACTTTCCCGGGACAGTGAAACCCTATATCAGAGACACTGAGAAGAAGTCCCAACGTTCCTTCCAGGCACTTTCAGAGTTGGTGCCTTCTCCACGTGGTTCCTGGTTTCACTGCAGCTCTGAAGAGAATGTTAGCAAAGAGGTAATTGGGACAGTGCAAATAGTACTCAAAGACAGGGAGAGCAAGCTCTCTCTTGGCACTTTGGATGTGGAACATACAGCGAGATGTTTGCTGCTTTTACATTTGGCTGTTGGGAGATTTACAGCACAAAGATATCTAGTTGATTTGAAGCAGTTCCGAGAAAGTCTAAACATAATCCTCACTTTTCCCTCCTGGCACTTTCCCTGTAGGGGATACCGCAAGACGTTTCTGTATATTGGGCACAGCGCTCTGCAGGGTGTTAGCAGAGACTTTCCCGGGACAGTGAAACCCTATATCAGAGACACTGAGAAGAAGCCCCAACGTTCCTTCCAGGCATTTTCAGTGTGGGTGCCTTCTCCACGTGGTTCCTCTTTTCACTGCAGCTCTGAAGAGAATGTTAGCAAAGAGGTAATCGGGACAGTGCAAACAGTACTCAAAGACAGGGAGAGCAAGCTCTCTCTTGGCACTTTGGATGTGGGACATACAGCGAGATGTTTGCTGCTTTTACATTTGGCTGTTGGGAGATTTACAGCACAAAGATATCCAGTTGATTTGAAGCAGTTCCGAGAAAGTCTAAACATAATCCTCACTTTTCCCTCCTGGCACTTTCCCTGTAGGGGATACCGCAAGACGTTTCTGTATATTGGGCACAGCGCTCTGCAGGGTGTTAGCAGAGACTTTCCCGGGACAGTGAAACCCTATATCAGAGACACTGAGAAGAAGTCCCAACGTTCCTTCCAGGCACTTTCAGAGTTGGTGCCTTCTCCACGTGGTTCCTGGTTTCACTGCAGCTCTGAAGAGAATGTTAGCAAAGAGGTAATCGGGACAGTGCAAACAGTACTCAAAGACAGGGAGAGCAAGCTCTACATTACTAACTTGGCACTTTGGATGTGGGACATACAGCGAGATGTTTGCTGCTTTTGCGTTTGGCTGTTGGGAGATTTACAGCACAAAGATATCCAGTTGATTTGAAGCAGTTCCGAGAAAGTCTAAGCATAATCCTCACTTTTCCCTCCTGGCACTTTCCCTGTAGGAGATACCGCAAGACGTTTCTGTATATTGGGCACAGCGCTCTGCAGGGTGTTAGCAGAGACTTTCCCGGGACAGTGAAACCCTATATCAGAGACACTGAGAAGAAGCCCCAACGTTCCTTCCAGGCATTTTCAGTGTGGGTGCCTTCTCCACGTGGTTCCTGGTTTCACTGCAGCTCTGAAGAGAATGTTAGCAAAGAGGTAATCGGGACAGTGCAAACAGTACTCAAAGACAGGGAGAGCAAGCTCTCTCTTGGCACTTTGGATGTGGGACATACAGCGAGATGTTTGCTGCTTTTACATTTGGCTGTTGGGAGATTTACAGCACAAAGATATTTAGTTGATTTGAAGCAGTTCAGAGAAAGTCTAAACATAATCCTCACTTTTCCCTCCTGGCACTTTCCCTGTAGGGGATACCGCAAGACGTTTCTGTATATTGGGCACAGCGCTCTGCAGGCTGTTAGGAGAGACTTTCCCGGGACAGTGAAACCCTATATCAGAGACACTGAGAAGAAGTCCCAACGTTCCTTCCAGGCACTTTCAGAGTTGGTGCCTTCTCCACGTGGTTCCTGGTTTCACTGCAGCTCTGAAGAGAATGTTAGCAAAGAGGTAATCGGGACAGTGCAAACAGTACTCAAAGACAGGGAGAGCAAGCTCTCTCTTGGCACTTTGGATGTGGGACATACAGCGAGATGTTTGCTGCTTTTGCGTTTGGCTGTTGGGAGATTTACAGCACAAAGATATCCAGTTGATTTGAAGCAGTTCAGAGAAAGTCTAAACATAATCCTCACTTTTCCCTCCTGGCACTTTCCCTGTAGGGGATACCGCAAGACGTTTCTGTATATTGGGCACAGCGCTCTGCAGGGTGTTAGCAGAGACTTTTCCGGGGACAGTGAAACCCTATATCAGAGACACTGAGAAGAAGCCCCAACGTTCCTTCCAGGCACTTTCAGTGTGGGTGCCTTCTCCACGTGGTTCCTGGTTTCACTGCAGCTCTGAAGAGAATGTTAGCAAAGAGGTAATTGGGACAGTGCAAACAGTACTCAAAGACAGGGAGAGCAAGCTCTCTCTTGGCACTTTGGATGTGGAACATACAGCGAGATGTTTGCTGCTTTTACATTTGGCTGTTGGGAGATTTACAGCACAAAGATATCTAGTTGATTTGAAGCAGTTCCGAGAAAGTCTAAACATAATCCTCACTTTTCCCTCCTGGCACTTTCCCTGTAGGGGATACCGCAAGACGTTTCTGTATATTGGGCACAGCGCTCTGCAGGCTGTTAGGAGAGACTTTCCCGGGACAGTGAAACCCTATATCAGAGACACTGAGAAGAAGCCCCAACGTTCCTTCCAGGCATTTTCGGTGTGGGTGCCTTCTTCACGTGGTTCCTGGTTTCACTGCAGCTCTGAAGAGAATGTTAGCAAAGAGGTAATCGGGACAGTGCAAACAGTACTCAAAGACAGGGAGAGCAAGCTCTGTCTTGGCACTTTGGATGTGGGACATACAGCGAGATGTTTGCTGCTTTTGCGTTTGGCTGTTGGGAGATTTACAGCACAAAGATATCCAGTTGATTTGAAGCAGTTCCGAGAAAGTCTAAGCATAATCCTCACTTTTCCCTCCTGGCACTTTCCCTGTAGGGGATACCGCAACACGTTTCTGTATATTGGGCACAGCGCTCTGCAGGGTGTTAGCAGAGACTTTCCCGGGACAGTGAAACCCTATATCAGAGACACTGAGAAGAAGCCCCAACGTTCCTTCCAGGCATTTTCAGTGTGGGTGCCTTCTCCACGTGGTTCCTGGTTTCACTGCAGCTCTGAAGAGAATGTTAGCAAAGAGGTAATCGGGACAGTGCAAACAGTACTCAAAGACAGGGAGAGCAAGCTCTCTCTTGGCACTTTGGATGTGGGACATACAGCGAGATGTTTGCTGCTTTTACATTTGGCTGTTGGGAGGTTTACAGCACAAAGATATCCAGTTGATTTGAAGCAGTTCCGAGAAAGTCTAAGCATAATCCTCACTTTTCCCTCCTGGCACTTTTCCTGTAGGGGATACCGCAAGACGTTTCTGTATATTGGGCACAGCGCTCTGCAGGCTGTTAGGAGAGACTTTCCCGGGACAGTTAAACCCTATATCAGAGACACTGAGAAGAAGTCCCAACGTTCATTCCAGGCACTTTCAGAGTTGGTGCCTTCTCCACGTGGTTCCTGGTTTCACTGCAGCTCTGAAGAGAATGTTAGCAAAGAGGTAATCGGGACAGTGCAAACAGTACTCAAAGACAGGGAGAGCAAGCTCTACATTACTCTCTTGGCACTTTGGATGTGGGAAATACAGCGAGATGTTTGCTGCTTTTGCGTTTGGCTGTTGGGAGATTTACAGCACAAAGATATCCAGTTGATTTGAAGCAGTTCAGAGAAAGTCTAAACATAATCCTCACTTTTCCCTCCTGGCACTTTCCCTGTAGGGGATACCGCAAGACGTTTCTGTATATTGGGCACAGCGCTCTGCAGGGTGTTAGCAGAGACTTTCCCGGGACAGTGAAACCCTATATCAGAGACACTGAGAAGAAGCCCCAACGTTCCTTCCAGGCATTTTCAGTGTGGGTGCCTTCTTCACGTGGTTCCTGGTTTCACTGCAGCTCTGAAGAGAATGTTAGCAAAGAGGTAATCGGGACAGTGCAAACAGTACTCAAAGACAGGGAGAGCAAGCTCTCTCTTGGCACTTTGGATGTGGGACATACAGCGAGATGTTTGCTGCTTTTACATTTGGCTGTTGGGAGATTTACAGCACAAAGATATTTACTTGATTTGAAGCAGTTCAGAGAAAGTCTAAACATAATCCTCACTTTTCCCTCCTGGCACTTTCCCTGTAGGGGATACCGCAAGACGTTTCTGTATATTGGGCACAAAGCTCTGCTGGCTGTTAGGAGAGACTTTCCCGGGACAGTGAAACCCTATATCAGAGACACTGAGAAGAAGTCCCAACGTTCCTTCCAGGCACTTTCAGAGTTGGTGCCTTCTCCACGTGGTTCCTGGTTTCACTGCAGCTCTGAAGAGAATGTTAGCAAAGAGGTAATCGGGACAGTGCAAACAGTACTCAAAGACAGGGAGAGCAAGCTCTCTCTTGGCACTTTGGATGTGGGACATACAGCGAGATGTTTGCTGCTTTTGCGTTTGGCTGTTGCGAGATTTACAGCACAAAGATATCCAGTTGATTTGAAGCAGTTCAGAGAAAGTCTAAACATAATCCTCACTTTTCCCTCCTGGCACTTTCCCTGTAGGGGATACCGCAAGACGTTTCTGTATATTGGGCACAGCGCTCTGCAGGGTGTTAGCAGAGACTTTTCCGGGGACAGTGAAACCCTATATCAGAGACACTGAGAAGAAGCCCCAACGTTCCTTCCAGGCACTTTCAGTGTGGGTGCCTTCTCCACGTGGTTCCTGGTTTCACTGCAGCTCTGAAGAGAATGTTAGCAAAGAGGTAATTGGGACAGTGCAAACAGTACTCAAAGACAGGGAGAGCAAGCTCTCTCTTGGCACTTTGGATGTGGGACATACAGCGAGATGTTTGCTGCTTTTACATTTGGCTGTTGGGAGATTTACAGCACAAAGATATCCAGTTGATTTGAAGCAGTTCCGAGAAAGTCTAAACATAATCCTCACTTTTCCCTCCTGGCACTTTCCCTGTAGGGGATACCGCAAGACGTTTCTGTATATTGGGCACAGCGCTCTGCAGGGTGTTAGCAGAGACTTTCCCGGGACAGTGAAACCCTATATCAGAGACACTGAGAAGAAGTCCCAACGTTCCTTCCAGGCACTTTCAGAGTTGGTGCCTTCTCCACGTGGTTCCTGGTTTCACTGCAGCTCTGAAGAGAATGTTAGCAAAGAGGTAATCGGGACAGTGCAAACAGTACTCAAAGACAGGGAGAGCAAGCTCTACATTACTAACTTGGCACTTTGGATGTGGGACATACAGCGAGATGTTTGCTGCTTTTGCGTTTGGCTGTTGGGAGATTTACAGCACAAAGATATCCAGTTGATTTGAAGCAGTTCCGAGAAAGTCTAAGCATAATCCTCACTTTTCCCTCCTGGCACTTTCCCTGTAGGAGATACCGCAAGACGTTTCTGTATATTGGGCACAGCGCTCTGCAGGGTGTTAGCAGAGACTTTCCCGGGACAGTGAAACCCTATATCAGAGACACTGAGAAGAAGCCCCAACGTTCCTTCCAGGCATTTTCAGTGTGGGTGCCTTCTTCACGTGGTTCCTGGTTTCACTGCAGCTCTGAAGAGAATGTTAGCAAAGAGGTAATCGGGACAGTGCAAACAGTACTCAAAGACAGGGAGAGCAAGCTCTCTCTTGGCACTTTGGATGTGGGACATACAGCGAGATGTTTGCTGCTTTTACATTTGGCTGTTGGGAGATTTACAGCACAAAGATATCTAGTTGATTTGAAGCAGTTCAGAGAAAGTCTAAGCATAATCCTCACTTTTCCCTCCTGGAACTTTCCCTGTAGGAGATACCGCAAGACGTTTCTGTATATTGGGCACAGCGCTCTGCAGGGTGTTAGCAGAGACTTTCCCGGGACAGTGAAACCCTATGTCAGAGACACTGAGAAGAAGCCCCAACGTTCCTTCCAGGCACTTTCAGTGTGGGTGCCTTCTCCACGTGGTTCCTGGTTTCACTGCAGCTCTGAAGAGAATGTTAGCAAAGAGGTAATCGGGACAGTGCAAACAGTACTCAAAGACAGGGAGAGCAAGCTCTACATTACTCTCTTGGCACTTTGGATGTGGGACATACAGCGAGATGTTTGCTGCTTTTGCGTTTGGCTGTTGGGAGATATACAGCACAAAGATATCTAGTTGATTTGAAGCATTTCCGAGAAAGTCTAAGCATAATCCTCACTTTTCCCTCCTGGCACTTTCCATGTGGGAGATATAGCAGGATGTATATTGGTTTTAGGAACTGTCCCCGGACAGTGTGGGCAGAAAAGTTCCTGGCTCCTTGAATGCCGTTTCTGGAGACAGTGCGATCAGTGTGGGAGATATGTCAAGATGTGTGTTGGTTTTGAGGACGGCTTTCTGGAGAGTCTTAGCAAAGAGGTCACAGGGATAATCAGAGCAATTCTCAGAGACACTGAGAACAAGGTCGACAATTCCTCCTGGCACTTTCCCTGTAGGAGATACCGCAAGACGTTTCTGTATATTGGGCACAGCGCTCTGCAGGGTGTTAGCAGAGACTTTCCCGGGACAGTGAAACCCTATGTCAGAGACACTGAGAAGAAGCCCCAACGTTCCTTCCAGGCACTTTTAGAGTTGGTGCCTTCTCCACGTGGTTCCTGGTTTCACTGCAGCTCTGAAGAGAATGTTAGCAAAGAGGTAATCGGGACAGTGCAAACAGTACTCAAAGACAGGGAGAGCAAGCTCTACATTACTCTCTTGGCACTTTGGATGTGGGACATACAGCGAGATGTTTGCTGCTTTTGCGTTTGGCAGTTGGGAGATTTACAGCACAAAGATATCTAGTTGATTTGAAGCAGTTCCGAGAAAGTCTAAGCATAATCCTCACTTTTCCCTCCTGGCACTTTCCCTGCAGGGCATACCGCAAGACGTTTCTGTATATTGGGCACAGCGCTCTGCAGGGTGTTAGCAGAGACTTTCCCGGGACAGTGAAACCCTATGTCAGAGACACTGAAAAGAAGCCCCAACGTTCCTTCCAGGCACTTTCAGTGTGGGTGCCTTCTCCACGTGGTTCCTGGTTTCACTGCAGCTCTGAAGAGAATGTTAGCAAAGAGGTAATCGGGACAGTGCAAACAGTACTCAAAGACAGGGAGAGCAAGCTCTACATTACTCTCTTGGCACTTTGGATGTGGGACATACAGCGAGATGTTTGCTGCTTTTGCGTTTGGCTGTTGGGAGATTTACAGCACAAAGATATCTAGTTGATTTGAAGCAGTTCCGAGAAAGTCTAAGCATAATCCTCACTTTTCCCTCCTGGCACTTTCCCTGCAGGGGATACCGCAAGACGTTTCTGTATATTGGGCACAGCGCTCTGCAGGGTGTTAGCAGAGACTTTCCCGGGACAGTGAAACCCTATGTCAGAGACACTGAAAAGAAGCCCCAACGTTCCTTCCAGGCACTTTCAGTGTGGGTGCCTTCTCCACGTGGTTCCTGGTTTCACTGCAGCTCTGAAGAGAATGTTAGCAAAGAGGTAATCGGGACAGTGCAAACAGTACTCAAAGACAGGGAGAGCAAGCTCTACATTACTCTCTTGGCACTTTGGATGTGGGACATACAGCGAGATGTTTGCTGCTTTTGCGTTTGGCAGTTGGGAGATTTACAGCACAAAGATATCTAGTTGATTTGAAGCAGTTCCGAGAAAGTCTAAGCATAATCCTCACTTTTCCCTCCTGGCACTTTCCCTGTAGGAGATACCGCAAGATGTTTCTGTATATTGGGCACAGCGCTCTGCAGGGTGTTAGTAGAGACTTTCCCGGGACAGTGAAACCCTATAACAGAGACACTGAGAAGAAGCCCCAACGTTCCTTCCAGGCACTTTCAGTGTGGGTGCCTTCTCCACGTGGTTCCTGGTTTCCCTGCAGCTCTAAAGAGAATGTTAGCAAAGAGGTAATTGGGACAGTGCAAACAGTACTCAAAGACAGGGAGAGCAAGCTCTCTCTTGGCACTTTGGATGTGGGACATACAGCAAGATGTTTGCTGCTTTTACATTTGGCTGTTGGGAGATTTACAGCACAAAGATATCTAGTTGATTTGAAGCAGTTCAGAGAAAGTCTAAGCATAATCCTCACTTTTCCCTCCTGGAACTTTCCCTGTAGGAGATACCGCAAGACGTTTCTGTATATTGGGCACAGCGCTCTGCAGGGTGTTAGCAGAGACTTTCCCGGGACAGTGAAACCCTATGTCAGAGACACTGAGAAGAAGCCCCAACGTTCCTTCCAGGCACTTTCAGTGTGGGTGCCTTCTCCACGTGGTTCCTGGTTTCACTGCAGCTCTGAAGAGAATGTTAGCAAAGAGGTAATCGGGACAGTGCAAACAGTACTCAAAGACAGGGAGAGCAAGCTCTACATTACTCTCTTGGCACTTTGGATGTGGGACATACAGCGAGATGTTTGCTGCTTTTGCGTTTGGCTGTTGGGAGATATACAGCACAAAGATATCCAGTTGATTTGAAGCAGTTCCGAGAAAGTCTAAGCATAATCCTCACTTTTCCCTCCTGGCACTTTCCATGTGGGAGATATAGCAGGATGTATATTGGTTTTAGGAACTGTCCCCGGACAGTGTGGGCAGAAAAGTTCCTGGCTCCTTGAATGCCGTTTCTGGAGACAGTGCGATCAGTGTGGGAGATATGTCAAGATGTGTGTTGGTTTTGAGGACGGCTTTCTGGAGAGTCTTAGCAAAGAGGTCACAGGGATAATCAGAGCAATTCTCAGAGACACTGAGAACAAGGTCGACAATTCCTCCTGGCACTTTCCCTGTAGGAGATACCGCAAGACGTTTCTGTATATTGGGCACAGCGCTCTGCAGGGTGTTAGCAGAGACTTTCCCAGGACAGTGAAACCCTATGTCAGAGACACTGAAAAGAAGCCCCAACGTTCCTTCCAGGCACTTTTAGAGTTGGTGCCTTCTCCACGTGGTTCCTGGTTTCACTGCAGCTCTGAAGAGAATGTTAGCAAAGAGGTAATCGGGACAGTGCAAACAGTACTCAAAGACAGGGAGAGCAAGCTCTACATTACTCTCTTGGCACTTTGGATGTGGGACATACAGCGAGATGTTTGCTGCTTTTGCGTTTGGCAGTTGGGAGATTTACAGCACAAAGATATCTAGTTGATTTGAAGCAGTTCCGAGAAAGTCTAAGCATAATCCTCACTTTTCCCTCCTGGCACTTTCCCTGCAGGGGATACCGCAAGACGTTTCTGTATATTGGGCACAGCGCTCTGCAGGGTGTTAGCAGAGACTTTCCCGGGACAGTGAAACCCTATGTCAGAGACACTGAAAAGAAGCCCCAACGTTCCTTCCAGGCACTTTCAGTGTGGGTGCCTTCTCCACGTGGTTCCTGGTTTCACTGCAGCTCTGAAGAGAATGTTAGCAAAGAGGTAATCGGGACAGTGCAAACAGTACTCAAAGACAGGGAGAGCAAGCTCTACATTACTCTCTTGGCACTTTGGATGTGGGACATACAGCGAGATGTTTGCTGCTTTTGCGTTTGGCTGTTGGGAGATTTACAGCACAAAGATATCTAGTTGATTTGAAGCAGTTCCGAGAAAGTCTAAGCATAATCCTCACTTTTCCCTCCTGGCACTTTCCCTGCAGGGGATACCGCAAGACGTTTCTGTATATTGGGCACAGCGCTCTGCAGGGTGTTAGCAGAGACTTTCCCGGGACAGTGAAACCCTATGTCAGAGACACTGAAAAGAAGCCCCAACGTTCCTTCCAGGCACTTTCAGTGTGGGTGCCTTCTCCACGTGGTTCCTGGTTTCACTGCAGCTCTGAAGAGAATGTTAGCAAAGAGGTAATCGGGACAGTGCAAACAGTACTCAAAGACAGGGAGAGCAAGCTCTACATTACTCTCTTGGCACTTTGGATGTGGGACATACAGCGAGATGTTTGCTGCTTTTGCGTTTGGCTGTTGGGAGATTTACAGCACAAAGATATCCAGTTGATTTGAAGCAGTTCCGAGAAAGTCTAAGCATAATCCTCACTTTTCCCTCCTGGCACTTTCCATGTGGGAGATATAGCAGGATGTATATTGGTTTTAGGAACTGTCCCCGGACAGTGTGGGCAGAAAAGTTCCTGGCTCCTTGAATGCCGTTTCTGGAGACAGTGCGATCAGTGTGGGAGATATGTCAAGATGTGTGTTGGTTTTGAGGACGGCTTTCTGGAGAGTCTTAGCAAAGAGGTCACAGGGATAATCAGAGCAATTCTCAGAGACACTGAGAACAAGGTCGACAATTCCTCCTGGCACTTTCCCTGTAGGAGATACCGCAAGACGTTTCTGTATATTGGGCACAGCGCTCTGCAGGGTGTTAGCAGAGACTTTCCCGGGACAGTGAAACCCTATGTCAGAGACACTGAAAAGAAGCCCCAACGTTCCTTCCAGGCACTTTTAGAGTTGGTGCCTTCTCCACGTGGTTCCTGGTTTCACTGCAGCTCTGAAGAGAATGTTAGCAAAGAGGTAATCGGGACAGTGCAAACAGTACTCAAAGACAGGGAGAGCAAGCTCTACATTACTCTCTTGGCACTTTGGATGTGGGACATACAGCGAGATGTTTGCTGCTTTTGCGTTTGGCAGTTGGGAGATTTACAGCACAAAGATATCTAGTTGATTTGAAGCAGTTCCGAGAAAGTCTAAGCATAATCCTCACTTTTCCCTCCTGGCACTTTCCCTGCAGGGGATACCGCAAGACGTTTCTGTATATTGGGCACAGCGCTCTGCAGGGTGTTAGCAGAGACTTTCCCGGGACAGTGAAACCCTATGTCAGAGACACTGAAAAGAAGCCCCAACGTTCCTTCCAGGCACTTTCAGTGTGGGTGCCTTCTCCACGTGGTTCCTGGTTTCCCTGCAGCTCTGAAGAGAATGTTAGCAAAGAGGTAATCGGGACAGTGCAAACAGTACTCAAAGACAGGGAGAGCAAGCTCTACATTACTCTCTTGGCACTTTGGATGTGGGACATACAGCGAGATGTTTGCTGCTTTTGCGTTTGGCTGTTGGGAGATTTACAGCACAAAGATATCTAGTTGATTTGAAGCAGTTCCGAGAAAGTCTAAGCATAATCCTCACTTTTCCCTCCTGGCACTTTCCCTGCAGGGGATACCGCAAGACGTTTCTGTATATTGGGCACAGCGCTCTGCAGGGTGTTAGCAGAGACTTTCCCGGGACAGTGAAACCCTATGTCAGAGACACTGAAAAGAAGCCCCAACGTTCCTTCCAGGCACTTTCAGTGTGGGTGCCTTCTCCACGTGGTTCCTGGTTTCACTGCAGCTCTGAAGAGAATGTTAGCAAAGAGGTAATCGGGACAGTGCAAACAGTACTCAAAGACAGGGAGAGCAAGCTCTACATTACTCTCTTGGCACTTTGGATGTGGGACATACAGCGAGATGTTTGCTGCTTTTGCGTTTGGCTGTTGGGAGATATACAGCACAAAGATATCTAGTTGATTTGAAGCAGTTCCGAGAAAGTCTAAGCATAATCCTCACTTTTCCCTCCTGGCACTTTCCATGTGGGAGATATAGCAGGATGTATATTGGTTTTAGGAACTGTCCCCGGACAGTGTGGGCAGAAAAGTTCCTGGCTCCTTGAATGCCGTTTCTGGAGACAGTGCGATCAGTGTGGGAGATATGTCAAGATGTGTGTTGGTTTTGAGGACGGATTTCTGGAGAGTCTTAGCAAAGAGGTCACAGGGATAATCAGAGCAATTCTCAGAGACACTGAGAACAAGGTCGACAATTCCTCCTGGCACTTTCCCTGTAGGAGATACCGCAAGACATTTCTGTATATTGGGCACAGCGCTCTGCAGGGTGTTAGCAGAGACTTTCCCGGGACAGTGAAACCCTATGTCAGAGACACTGAAAAGAAGCCCCAACGTTCCTTCCAGGCACTTTTAGAGTTGGTGCCTTCTCCACGTGGTTCCTGGTTTCACTGCAGCTCTGAAGAGAATGTTAGCAAAGAGGTAATCGGGACAGTGCAAACAGTACTCAAAGACAGGGAGAGCAAGCTCTACATTACTCTCTTGGCACTTTGGATGTGGGACATACAGCGAGATGTTTGCTGCTTTTGCGTTTGGCAGTTGGGAGATTTACAGCACAAAGATATCTAGTTGATTTGAAGCAGTTCCGAGAAAGTCTAAGCATAATCCTCACTTTTCCCTCCTGGCACTTTCCCTGCAGGGGATACCGCAAGACGTTTCTGTATATTGGGCACAGCGCTCTGCAGGGTGTTAGCAGAGACTTTCCCGGGACAGTGAAACCCTATGTCAGAGACACTGAAAAGAAGCCCCAACGTTCCTTCCAGGCACTTTCAGTGTGGGTGCCTTCTCCACGTGGTTCCTGGTTTCACTGCAGCTCTGAAGAGAATGTTAGCAAAGAGGTAATCGGGACAGTGCAAACAGTACTCAAAGACAGGGAGAGCAAGCTCTACATTACTCTCTTGGCACTTTGGATGTGGGACATACAGCGAGATGTTTGCTGCTTTTGCGTTTGGCTGTTGGGAGATTTACAGCACAAAGATATCTAGTTGATTTGAAGCAGTTCCGAGAAAGTCTAAGCATAATCCTCACTTTTCCCTCCTGGCACTTTCCCTGCAGGGGATACCGCAAGACGTTTCTGTATATTGGGCACAGCGCTCTGCAGGGTGTTAGCAGAGACTTTCCCGGGACAGTGAAACCCTATGTCAGAGACTCTGAGAAGAAGCCCCAACGTTCCTTCCAGGCACTTTCAGTGTGGGTGCCTTCTCCACGTGGTTCCTGGTTTCACTGCAGCTCTGAAGAGAATGTTAGCAAAGAGGTAATCGGGACAGTGCAAACAGTACTCAAAGACAGGGAGAGCAAGCTCTACATTACTCTCTTGGCACTTTGGATGTGGGACATACAGCGAGATGTTTGCTGCTTTTGCGTTTGGCTGTTGGGAGATTTACAGCACAAAGATATCCAGTTGATTTGAAGCAGTTCCGAGAAAGTCTAAGCATAATCCTCACTTTTCCCTCCTGGCACTTTCCATGTGGGAGATATAGCAGGATGTATATTGGTTTTAGGAACTGTCCCCGGTAAGTGTGGGCAGAAAAGTTCCTGGCTCCTTGAATGCCGTTTCTGGAGACAGTGCGATCAGTGTGGGAGATATGTCAAGATGTGTGTTGGTTTTGAGGACGGTTTTCTGGAGAGTCTTAGCAAAGAGATCACAGGGATAATCAGAGCAATTCTCAGAGACACTGAGAACAAGGTCGACAATTCCTCCTGGCACTTTCCCTGTAGGAGATACTGCAAGACGTTTCTGTATATTGGGCACAGCACTCTGCAGGGTGTTAGCAGAGACTTTCCCGGGACAGTGAAACCATATGTCAGAGACACTGAGAAGAAGCCCCAAAGTTCCCTCCAGGCACTTTCAGTGTGGGTGCCTTCTCCACGTGGTTCCTGGTTTCAGTGCAGCTCTGAAGAGAATGTTAGCAAAGAGGTAATCGGGACAGTGCAAACAGTACTCAAAGACAGGGAGAGCAAGCTCTCTCTTGGCACTTTGGATGTGGGACATACAGCGAGATGTTTGCTGCTTTTACATTTGGCTGTTGGGAGATTTACAGCACAAAGATATCTAGTTGATTTGAAGCAGTTCCGAGAAAGTCTAAGCATAATCCTCACTTTTCCCTCCTGGAACTTTCCCTCTAGGAGATACCGCAAGGCGTTTCTGTATATTGGGCACAGCGCTCTGCAGGGTGTTAGCAGAGACTTTCCCGGGACAGTGAAACCATATGTCAGAGACACTGAGAAGAAGCCCCAACGTTCCTTCCAGGCACTTTCAGTGTGGGTGCCTTCTCCACGTGGTTCCTGGTTTCACTGCAGCTCTGAAGAGAATGTTAGCAAAGAGGTAATCGAGACAGTGCAAACAGTACTCAAAGACAGGGAGAGCAAGCTCTACATTACTCTCTTGGCACTTTGGATGTGGGACATACAGCGAGATGTTTGCTGCTTTTGCGTTTGGCTGTTGGGAGATTTACAGCACAAAGATATCCAGTTGATTTGAAGCAGTTCAGAGAAAGTCTAAGCATAATCCTCACTTTTCCCTCCTGGCACTTTCCATGTGGGAGATATAGCAGGATGTATATTGGTCTTAGGAACTGTCCCCGGACAGTGTGGGCAGAAAAGTTCCTGGCTCCTTGAATGCCGTTTCTGGAGACAGTGCGATCAGTGTGGGAGATATGTCAAGATGTGTGTTGGTTTTGAGGACGGCTTTCTGGAGAGTCTTAGCAAAGAGGTCACAGGGATAATCAGAGCAATTCTCAGAGACACTGAGAACAAGGTCGACAATTCCTCCTGGCACTTTCCCTGTAGGAGATACTGCAAGACGTTTCTGTATATTGGGCACAGCGCTCTGCAGGGTGTTAGCAGAGACTTTCCCGGGACAGTGAAACCCTATGTCAGAGACACTGAGAAGAAGCCCCAAAGTTCCTTCCAGGCACTTTCACTGTGGGTGCCTTCTCCACGTGGTTCCTGGTTTCCCTGCAGCTCTGAAGAGAATGTTAGCAAAGAGGTAATCGGGACAGTGCAAACAGTACTCAAAGACAGGGAGAGCAAGCTCTCTCTTGGCACTTTGGATGTGGGACATACAGCGAGATGTTTGCTGCTTTTGCGTTTGGCTGTTGGGAGATTTACAGCACAAAGATATCTAGTTGATTTGAAGCAGTTCCGAGAAAGTCTAAGCATAATCCTCACTTTTCCCTCCTGGCACTTTCCCTGTAGGGGATACCGCAAGACGTTTCTGTATATTGGGCACAGCGCTCTGCAGGGTGTTAGCAGAGACTTTCCCGGGACAGTGAAACCCTATGTCAGAGACACTGAGAAGAAGCCCCAATGTTCCCTCCAGGCACTTTCAGTGTGGGTGCCTTCTCCACGTGGTTCCTGGTTTCCCTGCAGCTCTGAAGAGAATGTTAGCAAAGAGGTAATCGGGACAGTGCAAACAGTACTCAAAGACAGGGAGAGCAAGCTCTACATTACTCTCTTGGCACTTTGGATGTGGGACATACAGCGAGATGTTTGCTGCTTTTGCCTTTGGCTGTTGGGAGATTTACAGCACAAAGATATCCAGTTGATTTGAAGCAGTTCCGAGAAAGTCTAAGCATAATCCTCACTTTTCCCTCCTGGCACTTTCCATGTGGGAGATATAGCAGGATGTATATTGGTTTTAGGAACTGTCCCCGGACAGTGTGGGCAGAAAAGTTCCTGGCTCCTTGAATGCTGTTTCTGGAGACAGTGCGATCAGTGTGGGAGATATGTCAAGATGTGTGTTGGTTTTGAGGACAGCTTTCTGGAGAGTCTTAGCAAAGAGGTCACAGGGATAATCAGAGCAATTCTCAGAGACACTGAGAACAAGGTCGACAATTCCTACTGGCACTTTCCCTGTAGGAGATACCGCAAGACATTTCTGTATATTGGGCACAGCGCTCTGCAGGGTGTTAGCAGAGACTTTCCCGGGACAGTGAAACCCTATGTCAGAGACACTGAGAAGAAGCCCCAAAGTTCCCTCCAGGCACATTCAGTCTGGGTGCCTTCTCCACGTGGTTCCTGGTTTCCCTGCAGCTCTGAAGAGAATGTTAGCAAAGAGGTAATCAAGACAGTGCAAACAGTACTCAAAGTCAGGGAGAGCAAGCTCTACATTACTCTCTTGGCACTTTGGATGTGGGACATACAGCGAGATGTTTGCTGCTTTTGCATTTGGCTGTTGGGAGATTTACAGCACAAAGATATCCAGTTGATTTGAAGCAGTTCCGAGAAAGTCTAAGCATAATCCTCACTTTTCCCTCCTGGCACTTTCCATGTGGGAGATATAGCAGGATGTATATTGGTTTTAGGAACTGTCCCCGGACAGTGTGGGCAGAAAAGTTCCTGGCTCCTTGAATGCCGTTTCTGGAGACAGTGCGATCAGTGTGGGAGATATGTCAAGATGTGTGTTGGTTTTGAGGACGGCTTTCTGGAGAGTCTTAACAAAGAGGTCACAGGGATAATCAGAGCAATTCTCAGAGACACTGAGAACAAGGTCGACAATTCCTCCTGGCACTTTCCCTGTAGGAGATACTGCAAGACGTTTCTGTATATTGGGCACAGCACTCTGCAGGGTGTTAGCAGAGACTTTCCCGGGACAGTGAAACCCTATGTCAGAGACACTGAGAAGAAGCCCCAAAGTTCCCTCCAGGCACTTTCAGTGTGGGTGCCTTCTCCACGTGGTTCCTGGTTTCCCTGCAGCTCTGAAGAGAATGTTAGCAAAGAGGTAATCGGGACAGTGCAAACAGTACTCAAAGACAGGGAGAGCAAGCTCTCTCTTGGCACTTTGGATGTGGGACATACAGCGAGATGTTTGCTGCTTTTGCGTTTGGCTGTTGGGAGATTTACAGCACAAAGATATCTAGTTGATTTGAAGCAGTTCCGAGAAAGTCTAAGCATAATCCTCACTTTTCCCTCCTGGCACTTTCCCTGTAGGAGATACCGCAAGACGTTTCTGTATATTGGGCACAGCGCTCTGCAGGGTGTTAGCAGAGACTTTCCCGGGACAGTGAAACCCTATGTCAGAGACACTGAGAAGAAGCCCCAATGTTCCCTCCAGGCACTTTCAGTGTGGGTGCCTTCTCCACGTGGTTCCTGGTTTCCCTGCAGCTCTGAAGAGAATGTTAGCAAAGAGGTAATCGGGACAGTGCAAACAGTACTCAAAGACAGGGAGAGCAAGCTCTACATTACTCTCTTGGCACTTTGGATGTGGGACATACAGCGAGATGTTTGCTGCTTTTGCCTTTGGCTGTTGGGAGATTTACAGCACAAAGATATCCAGTTGATTTGAAGCAGTTCCGAGAAAGTCTAAGCATAATCCTCACTTTTCCCTCCTGGCACTTTCCATGTGGGAGATATAGCAGGATGTATATTGGTTTTAGGAACTGTCCCCGGACAGTGTGGGCAGAAAAGTTCCTGGCTCCTTGAATGCTGTTTCTGTAGACAGTGCGATCAGTGTGGGAGATATGTCAAGATGTGTGTTGGTTTTGAGGACAGCTTTCTGGAGAGTCTTAGCAAAGAGGTCACAGGGATAATCAGAGCAATTCTCAGAGACACTGAGAACAAGGTCGACAATTCCTACTGGCACTTTCCCTGTAGGAGATACCGCAAGACATTTCTGTATATTGGGCACAGCGCTCTGCAGGGTGTTAGCAGAGACTTTCCCGGGACAGTGAAACCCTATGTCAGAGACACTGAGAAGAAGCCCCAAAGTTCCCTCCAGGCACATTCAGTCTGGGTGCCTTCTCCACGTGGTTCCTGGTTTCCCTGCAGCTCTGAAGAGAATGTTAGCAAAGAGGTAATCAAGACAGTGCAAACAGTACTCAAAGACAGGGAGAGCAAGCTCTACATTACTCTCTTGGCACTTTGGATGTGGGACATACAGCGAGATGTTTGCTGCTTTTGCATTTGGCTGTTGGGAGATTTACAGCACAAAGATATCCAGTTGATTTGAAGCAGTTCCGAGAAAGTCTAAGCATAATCCTCACTTTTCCCTCCTGGCACTTTCCATGTGGGAGATATAGCAGGATGTATATTGGTTTTAGGAACTGTCCCCGGACAGTGTGGGCAGAAAAGTTCCTGGCTCCTTGAATGCCGTTTCTGGAGACAGTGCGAACAACGTGGGAGATATGTCAAGATGTGTGTTGGTTTTGAGGACGGCTTTCTGGAGAGTCTTAGCAAAGAGGTCACAGGGATAATCAGAGCAATTCTCAGAGACACTGAGAACAAGGTCGACAATTCCTCCTGGCACTTTCCCTGTAGGAGATACTGCAAGACGTTTCTGTATATTGGGCACAGCACTCTGCAGGGTGTTAGCAGAGACTTTCCCGGGACAGTGAAACCCTATGTCAGAGACACTGAGAAGAAGCCCCAATGTTCCCTCCAGGCACTTTCAGTGTGGGTGCCTTCTCCACGTGGTTCCTGGTTTCACTGCAGCTCTGAAGAGAATGTTAGCAAAGAGGTAATCGGGACAGTGCAAACAGTACTCAAAGACAGGGAGAGCAAGCTCTACATTACTCTCTTGGCACTTTGGATGTGGGACATACAGCGAGATGTTTGCTGCTTTTGCGTTTGGCTGTTGGGAGATTTACAGCACAAAGATATCCAGTTGATTTGAAGCAGTTCAGAGAAAGTCTAAGCATAATCCTCACTTTTCCCTCCTGGCACTTTCCCTGCAGGGGATACCGCAAGACGTTTCTGTATATTGGGCACAGCGCTCTGCAGGGTGTTAGCAGAGACTTTCCCGGGACAGTGAAACCCTATGTCAGAGACACTGAGAAGAAGCCCCAACGTTCCTTCCAGGCACTTTCAGTGTGGGTGCCTTCTCCACGTGGTTCCTGGTTTCACTGCAGCTCTGAAGAGAATGTTAGCAAAGAGGTAATCGGGACAGTGCAAACAGTACTCAAAGACAGGGAGAGCAAGCTCTCTCTTGGCACTTTGGATGTGGGACATACAGCGAGATGTTTGCTGCTTTTGCGTTTGGCTGTTGGGAGATTTACAGCACAAAGATATCTAGTTGATTTGAAGCAGTTCCGAGAAAGTCTAAGCATAATCCTCACTTTTCCCTCCTGGCACTTTCCCTGTAGGGGATACCGCAAGACGTTTCTGTATATTGGGCACAGCGCTCTGCAGGGTGTTAGCAGAGACTTTCCCGGGACAGTGAAACCCTTTGTCAGAGACACTGAGAAGAAGCCCCAATGTTCCCTCCAGGCACTTTCAGTGTGGGTGCCTTCTCCACGTGGTTCCTGGTTTCACTGCAGCTCTGAAGAGAATGTTAGCAAAGAGGTAATCGGGACAGTGCAAACAGTACTCAAAGACAGGGAGAGCAAGCTCTACATTACTCTCTTGGCACTTTGGATGTGGGACATACAGCGAGATGTTTGCTGCTTTTGCGTTTGGCTGTTGGGAGATTTACAGCACAAAGATATCCAGTTGATTTGAAGCAGTTCAGAGAAAGTCTAAGCATAATCCTCACTTTTCCCTCCTGGCACTTTCCATGTGGGAGATATAGCAGGATGTATATTGGTTTTAGGAACTGTCCCCGGACAGTGTGGGCAGAAAAGTTCCTGGCTCCTTGAATGCCGTTTCTGGAGACAGTGCGAACAACGTGGGAGATATGTCAAGATGTGTGTTGGTTTTGAGGACGGCTTTCTGGAGAGTCTTAGCAAAGAGGTCACAGGGATAATCAGAGCAATTCTCAGAGACACTGAGACCAAGGTCGACAATTCCTCCTGGCACTTTCCCTGTAGGAGATACCGCAAGACGTTTCTGTATATTGGGCACAGCGCTCTGCAGGGTGTTAGCAGAGACTTTCCCGGGACAGTGAAACCCTATATCAGAGACACTGAGAAGAAGCCCCAATGTTCCCTCCAGGCACTTTCAGTGTGGGTGCCTTCTCCACGTGGTTCCTGGTTTCCCTGCAGCTCTAAAGAGAATGTTAGCAAAGAGGTAATCGGGACAGTGCAAACAGTACTCAAAGACAGGGAGAGCAAGCTCTACATTACTCTCTTGGCACTTTGGATGTGGGACATACAGCGAGATGTTTGCTGCTTTTGCGTTTGGCTGTTGGGAGATTTACAGCACAAAGATATCCAGTTGATTTGAAGCAGTTCCGAGAAAGTCTAAGCATAATCCTCACTTTTCCCTCCTGGCACTTTCCATGTGGGAGATATAGCAGGATGTATATTGGTTTTAGGAACTGTCCCCGGACAGTGTGGGCAGAAAAGTTCCTGGCTCCTTGAATGCCGTTTCTGGAGACAGTGCGATCAGTGTGGGAGATATGTCAAGATGTGTGTTGGTTTTGAGGACGGCTTTCTGGAGAGTCTTAACAAAGAGGTCACAGGGATAATCAGAGCAATTCTCAGAGACACTGAGAACAAGGTCGACAATTCCTCCTGGCACTTTCCCTGTAGGAGATACTGCAAGACGTTTCTGTATATTGGGCACAGCACTCTGCAGGGTGTTAGCAGAGACTTTCCCGGGACAGTGAAACCCTATGTCAGAGACACTGAGAAGAAGCCCCAAAGGTCCCTCCAGGCACTTTCAGTGTGGGTGCCTTCTCCACGTGGTTCCTGGTTTCCCTGCAGCTCTGAAGAGAATGTTAGCAAAGAGGTAATCGGGACAGTGCAAACAGTACTCAAAGACAGGGAGAGCAAGCTCTCTCTTGGCACTTTGGATGTGGGACATACAGCGAGATGTTTGCTGCTTTTGCGTTTGGCTGTTGGGAGATTTACAGCACAAAGATATCTAGTTGATTTGAAGCAGTTCCGAGAAAGTCTAAGCATAATCCTCACTTTTCCCTCCTGGCACTTTCCCTGTAGGAGATACCGCAAGACGTTTCTGTATATTGGGCACAGCGCTCTGCAGGGTGTTAGCAGAGACTTTCCCGGGACAGTGAAACCCTATGTCAGAGACACTGAGAAGAAGCCCCAATGTTCCCTCCAGGCACTTTCAGTGTGGGTGCCTTCTTCACGTGGTTCCTGGTTTCACTGCAGCTCTGAAGAGAATGTTAGCAAAGAGGTAATCGGGACAGTGCAAACAGTACTCAAAGACAGGGAGAGCAAGCTCTACATTACTCTCTTGGCACTTTGGATGTGGGACATACAGCGAGATGTTTGCTGCTTTTGCCTTTGGCTGTTGGGAGATTTACAGCACAAAGATATCCAGTTGATTTGAAGCAGTTCCGAGAAAGTCTAAGCATAATCCTCACTTTTCCCTCCTGGCACTTTCCATGTGGGAGATATAGCAGGATGTATATTGGTTTTAGGAACTGTCCCCGGACAGTGTGGGCAGAAAAGTTCCTGGCTCCTTGAATGCTGTTTCTGTAGACAGTGCGATCAGTGTGGGAGATATGTCAAGATGTGTGTTGGTTTTGAGGACAGCTTTCTGGAGAGTCTTAGCAAAGAGGTCACAGGGATAATCAGAGCAATTCTCAGAGACACTGAGAACAAGGTCGACAATTCCTACTGGCACTTTCCCTGTAGGAGATACCGCAAGACATTTCTGTATATTGGGCACAGCGCTCTGCAGGGTGTTAGCAGAGACTTTCCCGGGACAGTGAAACCCTATGTCAGAGACACTGAGAAGAAGCCCCAAAGTTCCCTCCAGGCACATTCAGTCTGGGTGCCTTCTCCACGTGGTTCCTGGTTTCCCTGCAGCTCTGAAGAGAATGTTAGCAAAGAGGTAATCAAGACAGTGCAAACAGTACTCAAAGACAGGGAGAGCAAGCTCTACATTACTCTCTTGGCACTTTGGATGTGGGACATACAGCGAGATGTTTGCTGCTTTTGCATTTGGCTGTTGGGAGATTTACAGCACAAAGATATCCAGTTGATTTGAAGCAGTTCCGAGAAAGTCTAAGCATAATCCTCACTTTTCCCTCCTGGCACTTTCCATGTGGGAGATATAGCAGGATGTATATTGGTTTTAGGAACTGTCCCCGGACAGTGTGGGCAGAAAAGTTCCTGGCTCCTTGAATGCCGTTTCTGGAGACAGTGCGAACAACGTGGGAGATATGTCAAGATGTGTGTTGGTTTTGAGGACGGCTTTCTGGAGAGTCTTAGCAAAGAGGTCACAGGGATAATCAGAGCAATTCTCAGAGACACTGAGACCAAGGTCGACAATTCCTCCTGGCACTTTCCCTGTAGGAGACACTGCAAGACGTTTCTGTATATTGGGCACAGCGCTCTGCAGGGTGTTAGCAGAGACTTTCCCGGGACAGTGAAACCCTATGTCAGAGACACTGAGAAGAAGCCCCAATGTTCCCTCCAGGCACTTTCAGTGTGGGTGCCTTCTCCACGTGGTTCCTGGTTTCACTGCAGCTCTGAAGAGAATGTTAGCAAAGAGGTAATCGGGACAGTGCAAACAGTACTCAAAGACAGGGAGAGCAAGCTCTACATTACTCTCTTGGCACTTTGGATGTGGGACATACAGCGAGATGTTTGCTGCTTTTGCGTTTGGCTGTTGGGAGATTTACAGCACAAAGATATCCAGTTGATTTGAAGCAGTTCAGAGAAAGTCTAAGCATAATCCTCACTTTTCCCTCCTGGCACTTTCCCTGCAGGGGATACCGCAAGACGTTTCTGTATATTGGGCACAGCGCTCTGCAGGGTGTTAGCAGAGACTTTCCCGGGACAGTGAAACCCTATGTCAGAGACACTGAGAAGAAGCCCCAACGTTCCTTCCAGGCATTTTCAGTGTGGGTGCCTTCTCCACGTGGTTCCTGGTTTCACTGCAGCTCTGAAGAGAATGTTAGCAAAGAGGTAATCGGGACAGTGCAAACAGTACTCAAAGACAGGGAGAGCAAGCTCTCTCTTGGCACTTTGGATGTGGGACATACAGCGAGATGTTTGCTGCTTTTGCGTTTGGCTGTTGGGAGATTTACAGCACAAAGATATCTAGTTGATTTGAAGCAGTTCCGAGAAAGTCTAAGCATAATCCTCACTTTTCCCTCCTGGCACTTTCCCTGTAGGGGATACCGCAAGACGTTTCTGTATATTGGGCACAGCGCTCTGCAGGGTGTTAGCAGAGACTTTCCCGGGACAGTGAAACCCTTTGTCAGAGACACTGAGAAGAAGCCCCAATGTTCCCTCCAGGCACTTTCAGTGTGGGTGCCTTCTCCACGTGGTTCCTGGTTTCACTGCAGCTCTGAAGAGAATGTTAGCAAAGAGGTAATCGGGACAGTGCAAACAGTACTCAAAGACAGGGAGAGCAAGCTCTACATTACTCTCTTGGCACTTTGGATGTGGGACATACAGCGAGATGTTTGCTGCTTTTGCGTTTGGCTGTTGGGAGATTTACAGCACAAAGATATCCAGTTGATTTGAAGCAGTTCCGAGAAAGTCTAAGCATAATCCTCACTTTTCCCTCCTGGCACTTTCCATGTGGGAGATATAGCAGGATGTATATTGGTTTTAGGAACTGTCCCCGGACAGTGTGGGCAGAAAAGTTCCTGGCTCCTTGAATGCCGTTTCTGGAGACAGTGCGAACAACGTGGGAGATATGTCAAGATGTGTGTTGGTTTTGAGGACGGCTTTCTGGAGAGTCTTAGCAAAGAGGTCACAGGGATAATCAGAGCAATTCTCAGAGACACTGAGACCAAGGTCGACATATCCTCCTGGCACTTTCCCTGTAGGAGACACTGCAAGACGTTTCTGTATATTGGGCACAGCGCTCTGCAGGGTGTTAGCAGAGACTTTCCCGGGACAGTGAAACCCTATATCAGAGACACTGAGAAGAAGCCCCAATGTTCCCTCCAGGCACTTTCAGTGTGGGTGCCTTCTCCACGTGGTTCCTGGTTTCCCTGCAGCTCTAAAGAGAATGTTAGCAAAGAGGTAATCGGGACAGTGCAAACAGTACTCAAAGACAGGGAGAGCAAGCTCTACATTACTCTCTTGGCACTTTGGATGTGGGACATACAGCGAGATGTTTGCTGCTTTTGCGTTTGGCTGTTGGGAGATTTACAGCACAAAGATATCCAGTTGATTTGAAGCAGTTCCGAGAAAGTCTAAGCTTTAGAACAAGGCACAGTTTTCCCTGCTGGCTCTTTGGGCGTGGGACCAATCTCCACCCATATGGCCATTTTTGTGCCTGGCGCGGCGCCAAGTGGGAAAGGGTGGTTTTGAGGCTGAAGGCAGCAGGAAAGCCTGCAGCCCCCAGGTGTGTGGGGCTACGCAAGCGGTTCCCAAAGAGCTTTAGAACAAGGCATAGTTTTCCCTGCTGGCTCTTTGGGCGTCGGACCAATCTCCAGACATATGGCCATTTTTGGGCCTGGCGCGGCGCCAAGTCGGAAAGGGTGGTTTTGAGGCTGAAGGCAGCAGGAAAGCCTGCAGCCCCCAGGTCTGTGGGGCCACGCAAGCGGTTCCCAAAGAGCTTTAGAACAAGGCATAGTTTTCCCTGCTGGCTCTTTGGGCGTGGGACCAATCTCCAGACATATGGCCATTTTTGGGCCTGGCGCGGCGCCAAGTGGGAAAGGGTGGTTTTGAGGCTGAAGGCAGCAGGAGAGCTTGCAGCCCCCAGGTCTCTGGGGCTTCGCAAGCGATTCCCAAAGAGCTTTAGAACAAGGCATAGTTTTCCCTGCTGGCTCTTTGGGAAAGGGACCAGTCTCCAGACATATGGCCATTTTTGGGCCTGGCGCGGCGCCAAGTGGGAAAGGGTGGTTTTGAGGCTGAAGGCAGCAGGAAAGCCTGCAGCCCTCAGGTGTGTGGGGCTATGCAAGCGGTTCCCAAAGAGCTTTAGAACAAGGCATAGTTTTCCCTGCTGGCTCTTTGGGCGTGGGACCAATCTCCAGACATATGGCCATTTTTGGGCCTGGCGTGACGGCATGTGGGAAAGGGTGGTTTTGAGGCTGAAGGCAGCAGGAAAGCCTGCAGCCCCCAGGTGTGTGGGGCTACGCAAGCGGTTCCCAAAGAGCTTTAGAACAAGGCATAGTTTTCCCTGCTGGCTCTTTGGGCGTGGAACCAATCTTCAGATATATGGCCATTTTTGGGCCTGGCGCGGCGCCAAGTGGGAAAGGGTTGTTTTGAGGCTCAAGAGAGCAGGAAAGCCTGCAGCCCCCAGGTGTGTGGGGCTACGCAAGCGGTTCCCAAAGAGCTTTAGAACAAGGCATAGTTTTCCCTGCTGGCTCTTTGGGCGTGGGACCAACCTCCAGACATATGGCCATTTTTGGGCCTGGCGTGACGCCATGTGGGAAAGGGTGGTTTTGAGGCTTCAGGTGCCAGAAAAACCTGCAACCCCCAGGTGTGTGGGGCTACGCAAGCGGTTCCCAAAGAGCTTTAGAACAAGGCATAGTGTTCCCTGCTGGCTCTTTGGGCGTGGGACCAGTCTCCAGACATATGGCCATTTTTGGGCCTCGCGCGGGGCCAAGTGGGATAGGGTGATTTTGAGGCTGAAGAGAGCAGGAAAGCCTGCAGCCCCCAGGTGTGTGCGGCTACGCAAGCGGTTCCCAAAGAGCTTTAGAACAAGGCATAGTTTTCCCTGCTGGCTCTTTGGGCGTAGGACCAATCTCCAGACATATGGCCATTTTTGGGCCTGGCGTGATGCCATGTGGGAAAGGGTGGTTTTGAGGCTGAAGGCAGCAGGAAAGTCTGCAGCACCCACGTCTGTGGGGCTACGCAAGTGGTTCCCTAGGAGCTTTAGAACAAGGCATAGTTTTCCCTGCTGGCTCTTTGGGCGTGGGACCAATCTCCAGACATATGGCCATTTTTGTGCCTGGCGTGACGCAATGTGGGAAAGGGTGGTTTTGAGGCCGAAGGCAGCAGGAAAGCCTGCAGCCCCCAGGTGTGTGGGGCTACGCAAGCGGTTCCCAAAGAGCTTTAGAACAAGGCATAGTTTTCCCTGCTGGCTCTTTGGGCGTGGGACCAACCTCCAGACATATGGCCATTTTTGTGCCTGGCGTGACGCCATGTGGGAAAGGGTGGTTTTGAGGCTGAAGGTGCCAGAAAAGCATGCAGCCCCCAGGTCTGTGGGGCTACGCAAGCGGTTCCCAAAGAGGTTTAGAACAAGGCATAGTTTTCCCTGCTGGCTCTTTGAGCGTGGGACCAGTCTCCAGACATATGGCCATTTTTGGGCCTGGCGCGGGGCCAAGTGGGAAAGGGTGGTTTTGAGGCTGAAGGTGCCAGAAAAGCCTGCAGCCCCCAGGTGTGTGGGGCTACGCAAGCGGTTCCCAAAGAGCTTTAGAACAAGGCATAGTTTTCCCTGCTAGCTCTTTGGGCGTGGGACCAGTCTCCAGACATATGGCCATTTTTGGGCCTGGTGCGGCGACAAGTGGGAAAGGGTGTTTTTGAGGCTGAAGGCAGGAGGAAAGCCTGCAGCGCCCAGGTGTGTGGGGCTACGCAAGCGGTTCCCAAAGAGCTTTAGAACAAGGCATAGTTTTCCCTGCTGGCTCTTTCGGCGTGGGACCAATCTCCAGACATATGGCCATTTTTGGGCCTGGCGTGACACCAAGTGGGAAAGGGTGGTTTTGAGGATGAAGGCAGCAGGAAAGTCTGCAGCACCCACGTCTGTGGGGCTACGCAAGTGGTTCCCTAGGAGCTTTAGAACAAGGCATAGTTTTCCCTGCTGGCTCTTTGGGCGTGGGACCAGCCTCCAGACATATGGCCATTTTTGGGCCTGGCGCGGCGCCAAGTGGGAAAGGGTGCCTTTGAGGCTGAAGAGAGCAGGAAAGCCTGCAGCCCCCAGGTGTGTGGGGCTACGCAAGCGGTTCCCAAAGAGCTTTAGAACAAGGCATAGTTTTCCCTGCTGGCTCTTTGGGCGTGGGACCAGTCTCCAGACATATGGCCATTATTGGGCCTGGCGCGGCACCAAGTGGGAAAGGGTGGTTTTGAGGCCGAACGCAGCAGGAAAGCCTGCAGCCCCCAGGTGTGTGGGGCTACGCAAGCGGTTCCCAAAGAGCTTTAGAACAAGGCATAGTTTTCCCTGCTGGCTCTTTCGGCGTGGGACCAATCTCCAGACATATGGCCATTTTTGTGCCTGGCGTGACACCAAGTGGGAAAGGGTTGTTTTGAGGCTGAAGGCAGCAGGAAGGTCTGCAGCCCCCAGGTGTGTGGGGCTACGCAAGCGGTTCCCAAAGAGCTTTAGAACAAGGCATAGTTTTCCCTGCTGGCTCTTTGAGCGTGGCACCAACCTCCAGACATATGGCCATTTTTGGGCCTGGCGCGGGGCCAAGTGGGAAAGGGTGGTTTTGACGCTGAAGGCAGCAGGAAAGCCTGCACCCCCTAGGTGTGTGGGGCTACGCAAGCGGTTCCCAAAGAGCTTTAGAACAAGGCATAGTTTTCCCTACTGGCTCTTTGAGCGTGGGACCAGTCTCCAGACATATGGCCATTTTTGGGCCTCGCGCGGGGCCAAGTGGGAAAGGGTGGTTTTGAGGCTGAAGGCAGCAGGAAAGCCTGCAGTCCCCAGGTGTGTTGGGCTACGCAAGCCGTTCCCAAAGAGCTTTAGAACAAGGCATAGTTTTCCCTGCTGGCTCTTTGGGCGTGGGACCAGTCTCCAGACATATGGCCATTTTTGGGCCTGGCATGACGCCATGTGGGAAAGGGTTGTTTTGAGGCTGAAGGCAGCAGAAAAGCCTGCAGCCCCCAGGTGTGTGGGGCTACGCAAGCGGTTCCCAAAGAGCTTTAGAACAAGGCATAGTTTTCCCTGCTGGCTCTTTGGGCGTGGGACCAGTCTCCAGACATATGGCCATTTTTGGGCCTCGCGTGGGGCCAAGTGGGATAGGGTGATTTTGAGGCTGAAGAGAGCAGGAAAGCCTGCAGCCCCCAGGTGTGTGCGGCTACGCAAGCGGTTCCCAAAGAGCTTTAGAACAAGGCATAGTTTTCCCTGCTGGCTCTTTGGGCGTGGGACCAATCTCCAGACATATGGCCATTTTTGGGCCTGGCGTGATGCCATGTGGGAAAGGGTGGTTTTGAGGCTGAAGGCAGCAGGAAAGTCTGCAGCACCCACGTCTGTGGGGCTACGCAAGTGGTTCCCTAGGAGCTTTAGAACAAGGCATAGTTTTCCCTGCTGGCTCTTTGGGCGTGGGACCAACCTCCAGACATATGGCCATTTTTGTGCCTGGCGTGACGCAATGTGGGAAAGGGTGGTTTTGAGGCTGAAGGCAGCAGGAAAGCCTGCAGCCCCCAGGTTTGTGGGGCTACGCAAGCGGTTCCCAAAGAGCTTTAGAACAAGGCATAGTTTTCCCTGCTGGCTCTTTGGGCGTGGGACCAACCTCCAGACATATGGCCATTTTTGTGCCTGGCGTGACGCCATGTGGGAAAGGGTGGTTTTGAGGCTGAAGGTGCCAGAAAAGCCTGCAGCCCCCAGGTCTGTGGGGCTATGCAAGCGGTTCCCAAAGAGGTTTAGAACAAGGCATAGTTTTCCCTGCTGGCTCTTTGAGCGTGGGACCAGTCTCCAGACATATGGCCATTTTTGGGCCTGGCGCGGGGCCAAGTGGGAAAGGGTGGTTTTGAGGCTGAAGGTGCCAGAAAAGCCTGCAGCCCCCAGGTGTGTGGGGCTACGCAAGCGGTTCCCAAAGAGCTTTAGAACAAGGCATAGTTTTCCCTGCTAGCTCTTTGGGCGTGGGACCAGTCTCAAGACATATGGCCATTTTTGGGCCTGGCGTGACGCCATGTGGGAAAGGGTGGTTTTGAGGCTGAAGGCAGCAGGAAAGTCTGCAGCACCCACGTCTATGGGGCTACGCAAGTGGTTCCCTAGGAGCTTTAGAACAAGGCATAGTTTTCCCTGCTGGCTCTTTGGGCGTGGGACCAGCCTCCAGACATATGGCCATTTTTGGGCCTGGCGCGGCACCAAGTCGGAAAGGGTGGTTTTGAGGCCGAACGCAGCAGGAAGGTCTGCAGCCCCCAGGTGTGTGGGGCTACGCAAGCGGTTCCCAAAGAGCTTTAGAACAAGGCATAGTTTTCCCTGCTGGCTCTTTGGGCGTGGGACCAACCTCCAGACATATGGCCATTTTTGTGCCTGGCGTGACGCCATGTGGGAAAGGGTGGTTTTGAGGCTGAAGGCAGCAGGAAAGCCTGCACCCCCTAGGTGTGTGTGGCTACGCAAGCGGTTCCCAAAGAGCTTTAGAACAAGGCATAGTTTTCCCTGCTGGCTCTTTGAGCGTGGGACCAGTCTCCAGACATATGGCCATTTTTGGGCCTCGCGCGGGGCCAAGTGGGAAAGGGTGGTTTTGAGGCTGAAGGCAGCAGGAAAGTCTGCAGCCCGCAGGTGTGTGGGGCTACGCAAGCGGTTCCCAAAGAGCTTTAGAACAAGGCATAGTTTTCCCTGCTGGCTCTTTGGGCGTGGGACCAGTCTCCAGACATATGGCCATTTTTGTGCCTGGCGTGACGCCATGTGGGAAAGGGTGGTTTTGAGGCTGAAGGCAGCAGGAAAGCCTGCAGCCCCCAGGTGTGTGGGGCTACGCAAGCGGTTCCCAAAGAGCTTTAGAACAAGGCATAGTTTTCCCTGCTGGCTCTTTGGGCGTGGGACCAATCTCCAGACATATGGCCATTTTTCTGCCTGGCGTGACGCCATGTGGGAAAGGGTGGTTTTGAGGCTGCAGGTGCCAGAAAAGCCTGCAGCCCCCAGGTCTGTGGGGCTACGCAAGCGGTTCCCAAAGAGCTTTACAACAAGGCATAGTTTTCCTTGCTGGCTCTGTGGCCGTGGGACCAGTCTCCAGACATATGGCCATTTTTGGGCCTCGCGCGGGGCCAAGTGGGAAAGGGTGGTTTTGAGGCTGAAGGCAGCAGGAAAGCCTGCAGCCCCCAGGTGTGTGGGGCTACGCAAGCGGTTCCCAAAGAGCTTTAGAACAAGGCATAGTTTTCCCTGCTGGCTCTTTGGGCGTGGGACCAGTCTCCAGACATATGGCCATTTTTGGGCCTGGCGCGGCGCCAAGTGGGAAAGGGTGTTTTTGAGGCTGAAGGCAGCAGGAAAGCTTGCAGCCCCCAGGTGTGTGGGGCTACGCAAGCGGTTCCCAAAGAGCTTTAGAACAAGGCATAGTTTTCCCTGCTGGCTCTTTGAGCGTGGGACCAGTCTCCAGACATATGGCCATTTTTGGGCCTCGCGCAGCGCCATGTGGGAAAGGGTGGTTTTGAGGCTGAAGGCAGCAGGAAAGCCTGCAGCCCCCAGGTGTGTGGGGCTACGCAAGCGGTTCCCAAAGAGCTTTAGAACAAGGCATAGTTTTCCCTGCTGGCTCTTTGGGCGTGGGACCAGTCTCCAGACATATGGCTATTTTTGGGCCTGGCGCGGCGCCAAGTGGGAAAGGGTGTTTTTGAGGCTGAAGGCAGCAGGAAAGCTTGCAGCCCCCAGGTGTGTGGGGCTACGCAAGCCGTTCCCAAAGAGCTTTAGAACAAGGCATAGTTTTCCCTGCTGGCTCTTTCGGCGTGGGACCAATCTCCAGACATATGGCCATTTTTGGGCCTGGCGTGACACCAAGTGGGAAAGGGTGGTTTTGAGGCTGAAGGCAGCAGGAATGTCTGCAGCCCCCAGGTGTGTGGGGCTACGCAAGCGGTTCCCAAAGAGCTTTAGAACAAGGCATAGTTTTCCCTGCTGGCTCTTTGGGCGTGGGACCAATCTCCACACATATTGCCATTTTTGTGCCTGTCGTGACACCATGTGGGAAAGTGTGGTTTTGAGGCTGCAGGTGGCAGAAAAGCCTGCAGCCCCCAGGTGTGAGGGGCTACGCAAGCGGTTCCCAAAGAGCTTTAGAACAAGGCATAGTTTTCCCTGCTGGCTCTTTGGGCGTGGGACCAGTCTCCAGACATATGGCCATTTTTGGGCCTCGCGCAGCGCCATGTGGGAAAGGGTGGTTTTGAGGCTGAAGGCAGCAGGAAAGCCTGCAGCCCCCAGGTCTGTGGGGCTACGCAAGCAGTTCCCAAAGAGCTTTAGAACAAGGCATAGTTTTCCCTGCTGGCTCTTTGGGCGTGGGACCAGTCTCCAGACATATGGCCATTTTTGGGCCTGGCGCGGCGCCAAGTGGGAAAGGGTGCCTTTGAGGCTGAAGGCAGCAGGAGAGCCTGCAGCCCCCAGGTGTGTGGGGCTACGCAAGCGGTTCCCAAAGAGCTTTAGAACAAGGCATAGTTTTCCCTGCTGGCTCTTTGGGCGTCGGACCAATCTCCAGACATATGGGCATTTTTGAGCCTGGCGCGGCACCTAGTGGGAAAGGGTGGTTTTGAGGCCGAAGGCAGCAGGAAAGCCTGCAGCCCCCAGGTGTGTGGGGCTACGCAAGCAGTTCCCAAAGAGCTTTAGAACAAGGCATAGTTTTCCCTGCTGGCTCTTTCGGCGTGGGACCAACCTCCAGACATATGGCCATTTTTGTGCCTGGCGTGACGCCATGTGGGAAAGGGTGGTTTTGAGGCCGAAGGCAGCAGGAAAGCCTGCAGCCCCCAGGTGTGTGGGGCTACGCAAGCGGTTCCCAAAGAGCTTTAGAACAAGGCATAGTTTTCCCTGCTGCTCTTTGGGCGTGGGACCAACCTCCAGACATATGGCCATTTTTGGGCCTGGTGCGGCGCCAAGTGGGAAAGGGTGGTTTTGAGGCTGAAGGCAGCAGGAAAGCCTGCAGCCCCCAGGTGTGTGGGGCTACGCAAGCGGTTCCCAAAGAGCTTTAGAACAAGGCATAGTTTTCCCTGCTGGCTCTTTGGGCGTGGGACCAATCTCCAGACATATGGCCATTTTTGTGCCTGGCGTGACACCAAGTGGGAAAGGGTGGTTTTGAGGCTGAAGGCAGCAGGAAGGTCTGCAGCCCCCAGGTGTGTGGGGCTATGCAAGCGGTTCCCAAAGAGCTTTAGAACAAGGCATAGTTTTCCCTGCTGGCTCTTTGGGCGTGGGACCAGTCTCCAGACATATGGCCATTTTTGTGCCTGGCGTGGCGCCAAGTGGGAAAGGGTGGTTTTGAGGCTGAAGGCAGCAGGAAAGCCTGCAGCCCGCAGGTGTGTGGGGCTACGCAAGCGGTTCCCAAAGAGCTTTAGAACAAGGCATAGTTTTCCCTGCTGGCTCTTTGGGCGTCGGACCAATCTCCAGACATATGGTCATTTTTGGGCCTGGCGCGGCGCCAAGTCGGAAAGGGTGGTTTTGAGGCTGAAAGCAGCAGGAAAGCCTGCAGCCCCCAGGTGTGTGGGGCTACGCAAGCGGTTCCCAAAGAGCTTTAGAACAAGGCATAGTTTTCCCTGCTGGCTCTTTCGGCGTGGGACCAACCTCCAGACATATGGCCATTTTTGAGCCTGGCGCGGCACCAAGTGGGAAAGGGTGGTTTTGAGGCTGAAGGCAGCAGGAAAGCCTGCAGCCCCCAGGTCTGTGCGGCTACGCAAGCGGTTCCCAAAGAGCTTTAGAACAAGGCATAGTTTTCCCTGCTGGCTCTTTGGGCGTGGGACCAGTCTCCAGACATATGGCCATTTTTGTGCCTGGCGCGGCGCCAAGTGGGAAAGGGTGGTTTTGAGGCTGAAGGCAGCAGGAAAGCTTGCAGCCCCCTGGTCTGTGGGGCTACGCAAGCCGTTCCCAAAAAGCTTTAGAACAAGGCATAGTTTTCCCTGCTGGCTCTTTGGGCGTCGGACCAATCTCCAGCCATATGACCATTTTTGGGCCTGGCGTGACGCCATGTGGGAAAGGGTGGTTTTCAGGCTGAAGGCAGCAGGAAAGCCTGCAGCCCCCAGGTGTGTGGGGCTATGCAAGCGGTTCCCAAAGAGCTTTAGAACAAGGCATAGTTTTCCCTGCTGGCTCTATGGGCATGGGACCAGTCTCCAGACATATGGCCATTTTTGGGCCTGGCGCGGCACGAAGTGGGAAAGGGTGCCTCTGAGGCTGAAGAGAGCAGGAAAGCCTGCAGCCCCCAGGTGTGTGGGGCTACGCAAGCGGTTCCCAAAGAGCTTTAGAACAAGGCATAGTTTTCCCTGCTGGCTCTATGGGCATGGGACCAGTCTCCAGACATATGGCCATTTTTGGGCCTGGCGCGGCACCAAGTGGGAAAGGGTGCCTCTGAGGCTGAAGAGAGCAGGAAAGCCTGCAGCCCCCAGGTGTGTGGGGCTACGCAAGCGGTTCCCAAAGAGCTTTAGAACAAGGCATAGTTTTCCCTGCTGACTCTTTGGGCGTGGGACCAATCTCCAGACATATGGTCATTTTTGGGCCTGGCGTGGCGCCAAGTGGGAAAGGGTGGTTTTGAGGCTGAAGGCAGCAGGAAAGCCTGCAGCCCCAAGGTCTGTGGGGCTACGCAAGCGGTTCCCAAAGAGGTTTAGAACAAGGCATAGTTTTCCCTGCTGGCTCTTTGGGCGTGTGACCAATCTCCAGACATATGGCCATTTCTGGGCCTGGTGTCACGCCATGTGGGAAAGGGTGGTTTTGAGGCTGAAGGCAGCAGGAAAGCCTGCAGCCCCCAGCTGTGTGGGGCTACGCAAGCGGTTCCCAAAGAGCTTTAGAACAAGGCATAGTTTTCCCTGCTCGCTCTTTGGGCGTGGGACCAATCTCCAGACATATGGCCATTTTTGTGCCTGGCGTGACGCCATGTGCGAAAGGGTGGTTTTGAGGCTGAAGGCAGCAGGAAAGCCTGCAGCCCCCAGGTCTGTGGGGCTACGCAAGCGGTTCCCAAAGAGCTTTAGAACAAGGCATAGTTTTCCCTGCTGCTCTTTGGGCGTGGGACCAATCTGCAGACATATGGCCATTTTTGGGCCTGGTGCGGCGCCAAGTGGGAAAGGGTGGTTTTGAGGCTGAAGGCAGCAGGAAAGCCTGCAGCCCCCAGGTGTGTGGGGCTACGCAAGCGGTTCCCAAAGAGCTTTAGAACAAGGCATAGTTTTCCCTGCTGGCTCTTTGGGCGTGGGACCAACCTCCAGACATATGGCCATTTTTGAGCCTGGCGCGGCACCAAGTGGGAAAGGGTGGTTTTGAGGCTGAAGGCAGCAGGAAAGCCTGCAGCCCCCAGGTCTGTGCGGCTACGCAAGCGGTTCACAAAGAGCTTTAGAACAAGGCATAGTTTTCCCTGCTGGCTCTTTGGGCGTGGGACCAGCCTCCAGACATATGGCCATTTTTGTGCCTGGCGCGGCACCAAGTGGGAAAGGGTGCCTTTGAGGCTGAAGGCAGCAGGAAAGCTTGCAGCCCCCTGGTCTGTGGGGCTACGCAAGCCGTTCCCAAAAAGCTTTAGAACAAGGCATAGTTTTCCCTGCTGGCTCTTTGGGCGTCGGACCAATCTCCAGACATATGGCCATTTTTGTGCCTGGCGTGACGCCATGTGGGAAAGGGTGGTTTTGAGGCTGAAGGCAGCAGGAAAGCCTGCAGCCCGCAGGTGTGTGGGGCTATGCAAGCGGTTCCCAAAGAGCTTTAGAACAAGGCATATTTTTCCCTGCTGGCTCTATGGGCGTGGGACCAGTCTCCAGACATATGGCCATTTTTGGGCCTGGCGCGGCACCAAGTGGGAAAGGGTGCCTCTGAGGCTGAAGAGAGCAGGAAAGCCTGCAGCCCCCAGGTGTGTGGGGCTACGCAAGCGGTTCCCAAAGAGATTTAGAACAAGGCATAGTTTTCCCTGCTGGCTCTTTGGGCGTGGGACCAATCTCCAGACATATGGCCATTTTTGTGCCTGGCGTGACGCCATGTGCGAAAGGGTGGTTTTGAGGCTGAAGGCAGCAGGAAAGCCTGCAGCCCCCAGGTGTGTGGGGCTACGCAAGCGGTTCCCAAAGAGCTTTAGAACAAGGCATAGTTTTCCCTGCTGGCTCTTTCGGCGTGGGACCAACCTCCAGACATATGGCCATTTTTGTGCCTGGCGTGACGCCATGTGGGAAAGGGTGGTTTTGAGGCCGAAGGCAGCAGGAAAGCCTGCAGCCCCCAGGTGTGTGGGGCTACGCAAGCGGTTCCCAAAGAGCTTTAGAACAAGGCATAGTTTTCCCTGCTGCTCTTTGGGCGTGGGACCAATCTGCAGACATATGGCCATTTTTGGGCCTGGTGCGGCGCCAAGTGGGAAAGGGTGGTTTTGAGGCTGAAGGCAGCAGGAAGGTCTGCAGCCACCAGGTGTGTGGGGCTACGCAAGCGGTTCCCAAAGAGCTTTAGAACAAGGCATAGTTTTCCCTGCTGGCTCTTTGGGCGTGGGACCAGTCTCCAGACATATGGCCATTTTTGTGCCTGGCGTGGCGCCAAGTGGGAAAGGGTGGTTTTGAGGCTGAAGGCAGCAGGAAAGCCTGCAGCCCGCAGGTGTGTGGGGCTACGCAAGCGGTTCCCAAAGAGCTTTAGAACAAGGCATAGTTTTCCCTGCTGGCTCTTTGGGCGTCGGACCAATCTCCAGACATATGGTCATTTTTGGGCCTGGCGCGGCGCCAAGTCGGAAAGGGTGGTTTTGAGGCTGAAAGCAGCAGGAAAGCCTGCAGCCCCCAGGTGTGTGGGGCTACGCAAGCGGTTCCCAAAGAGCTTTAGAACAAGGCATAGTTTTCCCTGCTGGCTCTTTCGGCGTGGGACCAACCTCCAGACATATGGCCATTTTTGAGCCTGGCGCGGCACCAAGTGGGAAAGGGTGGTTTTGAGGCTGAAGGCAGCAGGAAAGCCTGCAGCCCCCAGGTCTGTGCGGCTACGCAAGCGGTTCCCAAAGAGCTTTAGAACAAGGCATAGTTTTCCCTGCTGGCTCTTTGGGCGTGGGACCAGTCTCCAGACATATGGCCATTTTTGTGCCTGGCGCGGCGCCAAGTGGGAAAGGGTGGTTTTGAGGCTGAAGGCAGCAGGAAAGCTTGCAGCCCCCTGGTCTGTGGGGCTACGCAAGCCGTTCCCAAAAAGCTTTAGAACAAGGCATAGTTTTCCCTGCTGGCTCTTTGGGCGTCGGACCAATCTCCAGACATATGGCCATTTTTGTGCCTGGCGCGGCGCCAAGTGGGAAAGGGTGGTTTTGAGGCTGAAGGCAGCAGGAAAGCTTGCAGCCCCCTGGTCTGTGGGGCTACGCAAGCCGTTCCCAAAAAGCTTTAGAACAAGGCATAGTTTTCCCTGCTGGCTCTTTGGGCGTCGGACCAATCTCCAGACATATGGCCATTTTTGTGCCTGGCGTGACGCCATGTAGGAAAGGGTGGTTTTCAGGCTGAAGGCAGCAGGAAAGCCTGCAGCCCGCAGGTGTGTGGGGCTATGCAAGCGGTTCCCAAAGAGCTTTAGAACAAGGCATATTTTTCCCTGCTGGCTCTATGGGCGTGGGACCAGTCTCCAGACATATGGCCATTTTTGGGCCTGGCGCGGCACCAAGTGGGAAAGGGTGCCTCTGAGGCTGAAGAGAGCAGGAAAGCCTGCAGCCCCCAGGTGTGTGGGGCTACGCAAGCGGTTCCCAAAGAGATTTAGAACAAGGCATAGTTTTCCCTGCTGGCTCTTTCGGCGTGGGACCAACCTCCAGACATATGGCCATTTTTGTGCCTGGCGTGACGCCATGTGGGAAAGGGTGGTTTTGAGGCCGAAGGCAGCAGGAAAGCCTGCAGCCCCCAGGTGTGTGGGGCTACGCAAGCGGTTCCCAAAGAGCTTTAGAACAAGGCATAGTTTTCCCTGCTGCTCTTTGGGCGTGGGACCAATCTGCAGACATATGGCCATTTTTGGGCCTGGTGCGGCGCCAAGTGGGAAAGGGTGGTTTTGAGGCTGAAGGCAGCAGGAAGGTCTGCAGCCACCAGGTGTGTGGGGCTACGCAAGCGGTTCCCAAAGAGCTTTAGAACAAGGCATAGTTTTCCCTGCTGGCTCTTTGGGCGTGGGACCAGTCTCCAGACATATGGCCATTTTTGTGCCTGGCGTGGCGCCAAGTGGGAAAGGGTGGTTTTGAGGCTGAAGGCAGCAGGAAAGCCTGCAGCCCGCAGGTGTGTGGGGCTACGCAAGCGGTTCCCAAAGAGCTTTAGAACAAGGCATAGATTTCCCTGCTGGCTCTTTGGGCGTCGGACCAATCTCCAGACATATGGTCATTTTTGGGCCTGGCGCGGCGCCAAGTCGGAAAGGGTGGTTTTGAGGCTGAAAGCAGCAGGAAAGCCTGCAGCCCCCAGGTGTGTGGGGCTACGCAAGCGGTTCCCAAAGAGCTTTAGAACAAGGCATAGTTTTCCCTGCTGGCTCTTTCGGCGTGGGACCAACCTCCAGACATATGGCCATTTTTGAGCCTGGCGCGGCACCAAGTGGGAAAGGGTGGTTTTGAGGCTGAAGGCAGCAGGAAAGCCTGCAGCCCCCAGGTCTGTGCGGCTACGCAAGCGGTTCCCAAAGAGCTTTAGAACAAGGCATAGTTTTCCCTGCTGGCTCTTTGGGCGTGGGACCAGTCTCCAGACATATGGCCATTTTTGTGCCTGGCGCGGCGCCAAGTGGGAAAGGGTGGTTTTGAGGCTGAAGGCAGCAGGAAAGCTTGCAGCCCCCTGGTCTGTGGGGCTACGCAAGCCGTTCCCAAAAAGCTTTAGAACAAGGCATAGTTTTCCCTGCTGGCTCTTTGGGCGTCGGACCAATCTCCAGACATATGGCCATTTTTGGGCCTGGCGTGACGCCATGTGGGAAAGGGTGGTTTTGAGGCTGAAGGCAGCAGGAAAGCCTGCAGCCCCCAGGTGTGTGGGGCTATGCAAGCGGTTCCCAAAGAGCTTTAGAACAAGGCATAGTTTTCCCTGCTGGCTCTATGGGCGTGGGACCAGTCTCCAGACATATGGCCATTTTTGGGCCTGGCGCGGCACCAAGTGGGAAAGGGTGCCTCTGAGGCTGAAGAGAGCAGGAAAGCCTGCAGCCCCCAGGTGTGTGGGGCTACGCAAGCGGTTCCCAAAGAGCTTTAGAACAAGGCATAGTTTTCCCTGCTGACTCTTTGGGCGTGGGACCAATCTCCAGACATATGGTCATTTTTGGGCCTGGCGTGGCGCCAAGTGGGAAAGGGTGGTTTTGAGGCTGAAGGCAGCAGGAAAGCCTGCAGCCCCCAGGTGTGTGGGGCTACGCAAGCGGTTCCCAAAGAGCTTTAGAACAAGGCATAGTTTTCCCTGCTGGCTCTTTGGGCGTGGGACCAATCTCCAGACATATGGCCATTTCTGGGCCTGGTGTCACGCCATGTGGGAAAGGGTGGTTTTGAGGCTGAAGGCAGCAGGAAAGCCTGCAGCCCCCAGGTGTGTGGGGCTACGCAAGCGGTTCCCAAAGAGCTTTAGAACAAGGCATAGTTTTCCCTGCTGGCTCTTTGGGGTGGGACCAATCTCCAGACATATGGCCATTTTTGTGCCTGGCGTGACGCCATGTGCGAAAGGGTGGTTTTGAGGCTGAAGGCAGCAGGAAAGCCTGCAGCCCCCAGGTGTGTGGGGCTACGCAAGCGGTTCCCAAAGAGCTTTAGAACAAGGCATAGTTTTCCCTGCTGGCTCTTTGGGCGTGGGACCAACCTCCAGACATATGGCCATTTTTGGGCCTGGCGTGACGCCATGTGGGAAAGGGTGGTTTTGAGGCTGAAGGCAGCAGGAAAGCCTGCAGCCCCCAGGTGTGTGGGGCTACGCAAGGCGTTTCCAAAGAGCTTTAGTACAAGGCATAGTTTTCCCTGCTGGCTCTTTGGGCGTGGGACCAATCTCCAGACATATGGCCATTTTTGTGCCTGGCGTGACACCAAGTGGGAAAGGGTGGTTTTGAGGCTGAAGGCAGCAGGAAGGTCTGCAGCCCCCAGGTGTGTGGGGCTACGCAAGCGGTTCCCAAAGAGCTTTAGAACAAGGCATAGTTTTCCCTGCTGGCTCTTTGAGCGTGGGACCAGTCTCCAGACATATGGCCATTTTTGGGCCTCGCGCAGCGCCAAGTGGGAAAGGGTGGTTTTGAGGCTGAAGGCAGCAGGAAAGCCTGCAGCCCCCAGGTGTGTGGGGCTACGCAAGCAGTTCCCAAAGAGCTTTAGAACAAGGCATAGTTTTCCCTGCTGGCTCTTTGGGCGTGGGACCAGTCTCCAGACATATGGCCATTTTTTGGGCCTGGCGCGGCGCCAAGTGGGAAAGGGTGCCTTTGAGGCTGAAGAGAGCAGGAAAGCCTGCAGCCCCCAGGTGTGTGAGGCTACGCAAGCGGTTCCCAAAGAGCTTTAGAACAAGGCATAGTTTTCCCTGCTGGCTCTTTGGGCGTGGGACCAACCTCCAGACATATGGCCATTTTTGAGCCTGGCGCGGCACCAAGTGGGAAAGGGTGCCTTTGAGGCTGAAGAGAGCAGGAAAGCCTGCAGCCCCCAGGTGTGTGGGGCTACGCAAGCGGTTCCCAAAGAGCTTTAGAACAAGGCATAGTTTTCCCTGCCGGCTCTTTGGGCGTGGGACCAACCTCCAGACATATGGCCATTTTTTTGCCTGGCGCAGCGCCAAGTGGGAAAGGGTGGTTTTGAGGCTGAAGGCAGCAGGAGAGCCTGCAGCCCCCAGGTGTGTGGGGCTACGGAAGCGGTTCCCAAAGAGCTTTAGAACAAGGCATAGTTTTCCCTGCTGGCTCTTTGGGCGTGGGACCAGTCTCCAGACATATGGCCATTTTTGTGCCTGGCGTGGCACCAAGTGGGAAAGGGTGCCTCTGAGGCTGAAGAGAGCAGGAAAGCCTGCAGCCCCCAGGTGTGTGGGGCTACGCAAGCGGTTCCCAAAGAGCTTTAGAACAAGGCATATTTTTCCCTGCTGGCTCTTTGGGCGTGGGACCAATCTCCAGACATATGGCCATTTTTGTGCCTGGTGCGACGCCAAGTGGGAAAGGGTGGTTTTGAGGCTGAAGGCAGCAGGAAAGTCTGCAGCCCGCAGGTCTGTTGGGCCAAGCAAGCGGTTCCCAAAGAGCTTTAGAACAAGGCATAGTTTTCCCTGCTGGCTCTTTGGGCGTGGGACCAGTCTCCAGAAATATAGCCATTTTTGTGCCTGGCGCTGGGCTAAGTGGGAAAGGGTGGTTTTGAGGCTGAAGGCAGCAGGAAAGCCTGTAGCCCCTAGGTGTGTGGGGCTACGCAAGCGGTTCCCAAAGAGCTTTAGAACAAGGCATAGTTTTCCCTGCTGGCTCTTTGGGCGTGGGACCAACCTCCAGACATATGGCCATTTTTGTGCCTGGCGTGACGCCATGTGGGAAAGGGTGGTTTTGAGGCTGAAGGCAGCAGGAAAGCCTGCAGCCCCCAGGTGTGTGGGGCTACGCAAGCGGTTCCCAAAGAGCTTTAGAACAAGGCATAGTTTTCCCTGCTGGCTCTTTGGGCGTGGGACCAATCTCCAGACATATGGCCATTTTTGTGCCTGGCGTGACACCAAGTGGGAAAGGGTGGTTTTGAGGCTGAAGGCAGCAGGAAGGTCTGCAGCCCCCAGGTGTGTGGGGCTACGCAAGCGGTTCCCAAAGAGCTTTAGAACAAGGCATAGTTTTCCCTGCTGGCTCTTTGAGCGTGGGACCAGTCTCCAGACATATGGCCATTTTTGGGCCTCGCGCAGCGCCAAGTGGGAAAGGGTGGTTTTGAGGCTGAAGGCAGCAGGAAAGCCTGCAGCCCCCATGTCTGTGGGGCTACGCAAGCAGTTCCCAAAGAGCTTTAGAACAAGGCATAGTTTTCCCTGCTGGCTCTTTGGGCGTGGGACCAGTCTCCAGACATATGGCCATTTTTGGGCCTGGCGTGGCGCCAAGTGGGAAAGGGTGCCTTTGAGGCTGAAGAGAGCAGGAAAGCCTGCAGCCCCCAGGTGTGTGGGGCTACGCAAGCGGTTCCCAAAGAGCTTTAGAACAAGGCATAGTTTTCCCTGCTGGCTCTTTGGGCGTCGGACAAATCTCCAGACATATGGTCATTTTTGGGCCTGGCGCGGCGCCAAGTGGGAAAGGGTGGTTTTGAGGCTGAAGGCAGCAGGAAAGCCTGCAGCCCCCAGGTGTGTGGGGCTACGCAAGCGGTTCCCAAAGAGCTTTAGAACAAGGCATAGTTTTCCCTGCTGGCTCTTTGGGCGTGGGACCAACCTCCAGACATATGGCCATTTTTGGGCCTGGCGTGACGCCATGTGGGAAAGGGTGGTTTTGAGGCCGAAGGCAGCAGGAAAGCCTGCAGCCCCCAGGTGTGTGGGGCTACGCAAGCGGTTCCCAAAGAGCTTTAGAACAAGGCATAGTTTTCCCTGCTGGCTCTGTGGGTGTGGGACCAATCTCCAGACATATGGCCATTTTTCTGCCTGGCGTGACGCCATGTGGGAAAGGGTGGTTTTGAGGCTGCAGGTGCCAGAAAAGCCTGCAGCCCCCAGGTGTGTGGGGCTACGCAAGCGGTTCCCAAAGAGCTTTAGAACAAGGCATAGTTTTCCCTGCTGGCTCTTTGGGCGTGGGACCAGTCTCCAGACATATGGCCATTTTTGGGCCTGGCGTGGCGCCAAGTGGGAAAGGGTGCCTTTGAGGCTGAAGAGAGCAGGAAAGCCTGCAGCCCCCAGGTGTGTGGGGCTACGCAAGCGGTTCCCAAACAGCTTTAGAACAAGGCATAGTTTTCCCTGCTGGCTCTTTGGGCGTGGGACC